>NC_089592.1:40754766-40948054 GCF_019320115.1 Miscanthus floridulus
CTAACAAGGCAGTCTATAGCCTAGACTAGGCACCACGCTCCTAGAATGTGAAGCTCGACGCCACACTCAAGAAGATGGGCTTCAAGCAAAGCGCGAATGAGGCGGCGGTGTACCAGTGGGGTGGCGGACAAAACATTCTACTAGGTCGGCATCTACATCGATGATTTCACCATCACTAGCGCTGAAGAGCAGAAGGTGGAGGTGGTCGAGGCGTAGATGAAGAAGGTGTTCAGCATGAGCGACCTCGGCCTCCTCTGCTTCTACCTCGGTGTCGAAAGTGCGCTAGGACGCCACCGAGATCGCCCTTCGCCAAACCCACTATGCCAAGCACATCCTCGAGCTCGACGGCATGATAGGCTGCAATCCGACCCACACCCTAATGGAGGAGAAGCTCAAGCTGAGTTGGGAGAGCACGACGGAGGAAGTCGATCCAACCCATTACCGATGGCTGATCGGGAGCTTGTGCTACCTGGTCCATACCCGGCCGAACATTGCATTCGTTGTCGGGTACATGAGCTGGTTCATGGAGTGGCCGACGATGGAGCATCTGCACGCCATCAAGTGAATCCTGTGCTACGTGGTAGGCACCCTCGACTATGGTCTTCACTATGGAAGGGCCCCTGACATGGTGCGGTTCATCAGCTACTGTGACAACGACCTCGCTGACGATGTGAATACCAGCAAGAGCACAACCGGGACATGTTCTTCGTCTGTGATTGCTTGGTCAGTTGATAGTCCCTCCAGCAGAAGGTGGTGGCCCTCTCAAGCTATGAAGTGGAGTACATCACCACCACCACTGCCGTAACATAGGCGCTGTGGCTGTCAAGGATGCTGGCAGAGCTCCTTGGTAGGAAGGTGGATGTGGTCAATTCGAACACCTGGAAGAACACCAGAAGCTGCTTTCCCACTTCCATGTGTCCAAAGAACAGAAGGGCAAGTCGCTAAAGACCATAAACTTGCTTTGTATACACACCACACCTACGATGAAATAAACCGAGTTGGAGGTATAGCTTCCGTGTTAGATGGCGCGTGTCACCCTATTGAAGCCGAGAAGGCCACCAGAGCATCCTGCATGTGGTACACATCGCACAGGCAGGGCCCACTGTGTAGCAGTTGGACCCCACATCATAGCTATGGGGACCCAATGCGAACCACACAAGCACCGATGAAAGAGACGGCGACTACAGCTACGATGGTCGTTGTCGTAGATGCCGACATCACCGAGGGGCCGCTTGTTGGAGTTGAGCCTGATGGAGCCATAGAGATGCTGCTCTACAGGATTGAGCCACCTGGCTGCTGCATGACTTTGGCTGAGCCAACACACAGTGGATCTAGATCCACTCTGTCGACCGCTGCCTCTATCCACTTTGAGCACTGAGCGCCGACAGATAGGCCTAGGAGGCCGCTGCCATTGCAAGCGACCCGGCCACATGGCTCACGCACAGGGTGCCGGGCACGTATGCGCTCATGGCCAGACATGCCCCGGGCCATAGACACTACAGGCATGAAGAACCAGCCATAGGCTAACTAGTGGCCGGCCTCCGTGCTGCGAGTGCGTGCCACCCGCAGGCCACACGAGTCTGCGGGTGCAGCTCCCTGCTGCCACGAATAGGTGCACGCGATGGTCCACCTGCACACGCATGCAGAGGCTGCAGCTCTGCTCGACTGCTCTGTTGAAGAGCCATAGGGTTGAAGAGTCACGAGCAATCCAACGGATCAACTGTGGGCACCAGCAGATTGAGCTAGGTGAAGGGAGCCTTTATTTGGTAAGTGGTCTCTATGAATCCAGGGCAGCCGACACAAAGCTCAAAGAAGAGAGCTAGTACAGTAGCTTCAATGGCAAGAGGATAGCGGTGATGACAGTAGTATCTACTATGTACACAGGGAACTAGGGGCCGGCCCACCTCCCTCTACCTACCGGCAAGATGCCAGCGGTGAAGAGGCAAATTCTGAGAGACCTGGTGTTTTCCCTATCTAAAAGACCTTCATTCATTCTTCACACGTGTCTCGCACAACAATCTCAACACAACCTTGAACCGCATACTCTCATCACCGTTAACAACATCGTCACCTATACTCCCTCTATTCAGATCATCTAGTAGCAGGAGCCGCACGAGTCAAAGGTGTCCGCCACTAACACCAATGCCTCGATCCACATCTAGACAGGGGAAAGGAGAGAGGAAAAAGTGGTGTAGCCATCACAGGCCCACTCGCCAGAGCACGCGCATGGCCGAGGCTGCACGTGGCTCCATTGAGTGGCTCCCCATCGGCCCTAAGGAAGACCACGCACATGGAGTCTCTTCGCAGCGATGGTGGGACGGTCTGATGCATGACGGCGATGACAACTCGCCCTGATACTTGCGTAGCGCCAGCAGATGCGCTCCCATGGGCGCCACATCGGTGGCCAGTGAGCTCATCCCTGTTAACCGCGGAAGGCACGGGCTGAGCTCGGCCTGTCTACAATGGAATTACCCTAGGTCCGTGAAGCAACAACAGCAGGTCCATGTCAGGGCCGAGCCATTGCAAGGCGGGCTCGGGCATGGTGGAGCTCCATGGCTTCGCTGCGGAGACGACCCACTGCTCGAGCTGTAATTCGCTCACATTTGGCCAACCTCAGCTCCACCACTATGCCCTGTCTTGCAGTTTCGTTAAGCATAACTGTTCCATTTCTCAACAATGCTAGACAGTGTCATATAACCCACTTGTATAAGGTATGTCTTGAATAAAACTCATGATTGCTGTATGTCTTGAAGATGTCATGATCATTGTCTTCTTTTCTCTCTCTAACCTTTACTCGAGGACAAGCAAAGACTTAAGTGTGGGGTCTTGTTGTTGGTAACTTCACCATGTTTTTACATCACCAAAACCATCAACAAAACACTCTTTCTGGGAGCTAACAAGAACATAGTCACTTAGGTACAAATAACTTGGTTCCACATGTACATGTCATTATTTGCTTGTAGATACACAAAGCATGGACTTTGGGTGGCTGGAGGCTCCATCATGAGGTCGCCCGACCTCAACATGGGCCCACTGTCCCTTCTCAAGTCTCCCACGATCCTCCCAACACTTCTAGAGTCAATCTCCACCCTTGGATCCCGAGGTTCTCTTCTTTTATCGGCTAAAAGGGAAAGCACAAGGATTCATGAGCCCACAACAAAGCATCCAACATGACAAAAGTATCCAACATTCACTATGACACATGGGGATACCTTCTAGAAGGTGGTGGCATGGTCCACCTACCATAGGGAGGTCGGCTAACCTCCTTAGGTGGCTAAACCAGCTCAACTTTGGTGCACCGCCTCTATGCATGCCTCCAAGCACTCTCCTTGATCTGGACCCTTGATCAAAGGTCGGTTTGATCCAAGGGCTAGGAGAAGTCACTTGGATCGCTGACGTGGCACTACCCCTCACTCTAGCTATAAATACCCCCCCTAGACTTCACTCTCATTCATGACGCATTAGAGTAAACCACTCTTTAGTAGCTTTTAGCGAAGCTCTACTGTAGTGCTATGCAATTAGGGAGAGAGTGAGGGAAGTCTTCAGGAGAAAGCCCCGAGCCTATCGGGAATCTTCTCCAAGGTGTACCTCAGCGGATGCTATCTTCTAGTAAGTAATACATCTGAGTTCTTTATAGCATTTGATATTCTATCTCTGCTAGTAGTTATATAGCCTTCTTACCTATACATCGCTTTACTTCAGTAGAGTGCTCTAGCCTTTCTAAGGGAACTTAGTTGGCCGAGGTTAGAGTAGTTAGTATAGTGTAGACGTGGTGTCCACCGTATCTTGCCTGTGTAGACCGCTTGTCGCACGGATTGTTTGTGGTAGCTAGCAGGTGGTGACAACCCTGTCTAGCCTTTGTAGTCCACCACGTGTTGTAGGTAAGTTCTTAAAAGGTATGGCTCTAGTAACAAGGTAGTCGCTTCAGATAGGGGTTTTATCCCCTAGTGTCTCGCCTATTCGCCTCCTGTAAGCAAGGTGGGTGATTCGTCCTTTATAACTACTATCTTTACCAGATATCATTGCTATTTAGATCCTCTCTACCCAAGTTCCATAGGCTCTTTTATATCATTATAGGCGGTCTTGATCCTTAGTTAGTTCACTTCACGTTCCCCATGAAAATACGATACCTGGAATACTCCTAGTGAAGGCTACAATGACTACCGTACGCTTGCTGGTTTACCCATTTGCCACTTTAGGTGTCAACACGCTTTCTGGCATTGTTGCTAAGGAACGGTAGCTGTTCTAACTTAGAATCGAGTCATCCGAGTTATCCTTCTTTATCTTTATTTTCTTTTTATCCTTTCCACACCATGAACCAAACATCCATCTCTCATCTTACCAGCTCCAAAGGGCACTTGTTTGGAGCCACCACCATCATCACAACCCATTCTTTCACCTAGCTATGAGATTTGCCCTAGTTTCATAGCTAAGGTTTAGGAACAATCTTTTGCTGGGGAAGAAGATGAAAACCCTTATACTCACGTGATTTCGAAGCAATTGTGTTTATGCCTTCACATTCAAGGCATGACACGAGGTACCTTGAAATGGAAGCTATTCCCATTCTCTTTGATAGGAGCAACTAAACATTGGTATGTTCGATGCGTAGAAAGTGCACATGGAGAGTGGGAAATCCTTCAATCCAAATTCTACCTAGATTTCTTCCCTATCTCTTGTGTCATTCATCTTTGAGTAGAGATCCTAACTTTTAAGCAAAAGGAGAAGGAGCCTCTAGGTGTAGCATGGGCCGTTTCACCGATCTAGCATCCTCTGGGCCTGATCTTGCTATAATCGAGCCAACATTGTTATAACACTTTTACCTCGGTCTTAGCAAGGATTATGCATGATTCCTCGATTTAGCCTCTAGAGGAGTGTTTCTTCATTGCACCGTTGGTGAAGGGA
Source organism: Miscanthus floridulus (assembly GCF_019320115.1). Taxonomy (NCBI): domain Eukaryota; kingdom Viridiplantae; phylum Streptophyta; class Magnoliopsida; order Poales; family Poaceae; genus Miscanthus; species Miscanthus floridulus. Next base: position 40,759,669 of record NC_089592.1, read on the forward strand.
AGAAATTTCTTGCCAAAATTCTTGAGAACACTCCCCACACTAATGTCTATGGTGAACCTCCTATGGAACGAAAGGAATACATCCCCAAGCAAAGAGAGAGCTCAATGGCCGAATCACCACCACTCCCATCCAAAGATTTTGCCATCGATCCTGAACCGCAAATACCACAGATATCAAAGGAGGAAGAAATTCAATGTCTAAACCTTTCCTTCGATTACGAGGCTAATCTCTTGTCTGATCTTGCTATTTTTGGGAATGCCTTAAATTATCATTTTCAAAAGAGATCTTGAAAGAAACATCTTTCAAAACCTCTCAAGAAATCTTCCAAATCAGCATCATCTTACGCCTCGAATTCCCATGTGGTACATCAAGAAAAATTTGAGATCTCGGATGAGCTTCCACAAGGAATGTCAAGCGAACCCATAGAAGTAAAACCTATCCTGTCTCCTTCTGTGCCCACATCCTACAAGTTCTTCGAACCCATCTTTAAACCCATCCTTGATCTTGATGATCCCCCAGGTGCTCTTCCTCCTAAGTCATATAATGACCCGATCATTGACTTTGGAAATCTAAAGGATGAGCTTAAGTCAATCTCTCTAATACCCATGACACATCCAAGTCTAGAGGAGGACTCACATTGTCATGAGGAAGGAAGTGTTCATCCTCTCATCAAGCTCAACCCAAGAGCCCCAAATTCAAGGAAAATCTTGGACAACGAGAGGTCCATTGAATGTCATTGGTATGGAATGATGGAGATGATGTTTTTGCCTATGGACATTCATAAAACATTGACCTTGAAGCTTGAAAAGGAAGAGGATAATGATGAACATGAAAGTTATATCTTAACCATTCCATCAAATCCATGCATTCATGAGAAATCTTCGAAATCGATCTTCCTCTCTACAACCATTACTTTCAAGATCTACAACTCCTTCATGCTTCTTGTCCATAAAAACTTTGAAAGAGAGGTTGTAGATGCTTTTGTTTATCATAAAAATTGCAAATCTCGTAGTGGCATGGTAGTTAGGTCCACAAAGTTTGGTGTTCAAAAGGAAACTGCTTCACCAACATGATGCAACTTGTGCCTAACTTTAGTGGATTTAATGAAACTTTTGGTTCTGCTGGTTTGCTGACACTAGCAAAGCCTCTGCACTTGATGTTCTCTCTGTTTTCGTGAGTCAGCACACACCTTGCACCAAGTGGGGGGGGGTCGATCGACGCCCCAAGTTCACCTTGTCCCGATGTTGAACCTGCTGAGGAGTCATACACTACAACACAATTCAGCATGTCAAAAGCTGTGCTCCAAGGCTATATTTGGGCGTTGGGGGACCGCCCAAAGAACACACAGATAAGAAGCATTAGTGTAGGAATACGTCTTTAGAGGTAAGAATACACAGGGAGGCATCAAAGTGGCCAGAGGCTCCAAGGTGGGGTCGGCCAACCCCACCATGGCCCCCTAAGCCCACCAGTTAGCGTCCACTCCATTGTAACATACTCCTTGACTAGTTTGTCACATCTCCTCCCTCTCTTTTGGTGCTTTTTTTTAAATTTGTTTGTTTCCCTTTAAATAAAATAAAAAATGCTCTTGGCTTCAGCACTCAAGTTCCTGTCTCTAATTCAATGAATCTTGTTTATTCTTTCATGCTTCCTTATCCTGTTATAAGTATACTTTGGTTTGGGTGTTCTATTATATCGAACTCCCATACTTTGTGTCGGCGCAAAAACATGGTAGCCGCACCGGGTGGACACGCAGCAAGCCAGAATGATTTGGACATCTACCTGTCTTCAACGCAGGACCAGTCGATCCTACGAATTCCCAAGAGCGTGCCAGTCAATTTGACCAGCAATTGACAAGGAGAGAAATTTTATCAGTAATTTAGGGTGGAACATGCTGGTTTTACCCAGACAGTTCCAAGTGTGTCACGTTGGGAGCAGCCAGATGGGGAAATCGACTAAATAGCTTAAACGAGAAGAAATAGACTGTTAAGGACTGTGACGCTCACAGGTCATGATTGATTTTATAGGAACAAATACAATGCACCTAGTTTTAATGATCCTTTCCCTTAAGCTATTAACATATATGCATCAAAGATGCATCACTAGCTAAATTAGATTTGATCAATACGTGATGTATAGCCAATGAATCCGGTGAAAAGGGATATGCCATGCAAACAATCGACTGTTCGATATAGATAGATCTATGAACTGTCTAGATCTAATCTATTATCGTCAATAGTGAGGTTTGACCAGTTCGATGCAGCAATGATGATGATGATAGTCTAGAACCAAAGAATCCATAGAACTGACCATACTTCAACAGGTTTATGAAAGTATGCCATATCTGTGAAAGCACAGGCGAATCGGCTAAAATAGTCGATTCGGGTGGAAAAGGGATTACAGCATGTGAACAATCGACTGTTTAATATGGACATATCTATAAATTCATCAGATCTAACCTATTATCCTTAATAGTGGGGTTCAACCGGATCGATGGCAGCCATGATAAAGATAACAGATCAAACCTTAAAAATAAACAGATCTATTCATATTTAACAGAATCATGAAGACACTATAAGCGTTAAAGTACGAGCGATCGGCTATTTAGCCGATGCAGACATAGCAAACAGCCAAGGTCATGCCTGGTCGAAAGCAAATCTACCAACTAGCATACTCTGATTTAAAGTGCTAACAGTGGGGATCGATCGGATTGTTATAGCCATAATAGTGAGCTATCGACTAGATTCAACTAGCTAGTAAACCTTCTCAAGATCAGACATGCCTTAGCCGCGTACTATGCATGATCAAGATCGAAGTAGAATGGCCAATAAAACATAATCCGTCGTTTAAAGTAAGAACCATCGCAATGTGACAAAATAAACAATGGACTAAAAGGATATGAGGCCGATCTAGATCGATCTTGATTGGGCAGGTTGATATTGCTGAAAATAATGACAACATGAACATCAGCAAGATCGGTAACTTAATGAATCTACCCGAAGGATGCCACCCTTCGGTAGAGCCGATAACTTGACCTTAATCTAATTCGAGCAGTGGAGGTCGAACTTAACCGATGCAGCCGTACTTGAACTAAATAAGGATCGATAACTAACTTATACTAGAGCTCATAAGAGGTTGGCCGGACCGATGTAGCCTTATAAAGAAGAGTATAAGTCATGATGGTACTTATAGACAAGCCGGAGGTCAACTAGATCGATGCAGCCCTGCTTATTGAAGAACTCGCCGAGATCTATAGTACTCCTATTCCTAAGGTTTGGCGTGAAGCTAAAAATAAGTAATTGGTATTGATTGATTGGATGTCTGTTACAATAGCCGGGGTCCAATATTTATACCTAGAACTTAAACATGAATCCTACTCAAACATGACTTATTACAATATTTGAAATAAAAGAAAACATTCCTAATTTAAGATACCTTGGACCCTAATCTTTTCTTTTTTATAGAGTCCGACATATCTTCCTCCCCCGACGCCATCTGTACGTAATCCATTGATGTTATCTACTGACGTCATCTATAAAATAGTCGATTTCTGATACCGCATCAAAACCGGCTGATATCGATTCACATCTGATCGATTCCTTGATGATACAATCTTGGAATCTTTGAGTCCCCGCATTCTTCTCTTCCCAAATTTTGGTGTAAACACATGCCCCCCAATTTTGGGATAAAAATGATTTTATTCCAAAATTTCTATTTACCTGCTCACCGTGTTGCAACCGTTCATTCCTTAATATATGCGTGACTCCTGTTTTCTCGGTCCAAATTTTGTATAATACCTCACAAATATATTTTCCAACTTACTCAGCCCATTTGCTTTCCTCTTCTTTCTTGAGCAAGCCTCAACAACCAAAGTTGCCATTGCCAAGGCCTTAACCATAGCAAATCCTCTGCTCTATCAAGCTGTTATTCAAGTAACCTCCCTCAGATTCGGATCCATCCTAGCTACAATGGCGACCAGCGACCACGTCCCTGAGGTATGCTTTTAGGTTCTCCGTCTTCCAAGTGTTAGTTGTTACCATGCGTTTCCTTTCTTCTCAAATCTATTTCATCTGGTTTCTAGGTGATGAGGAACAAGATCTTGATTCCATTAGCTGTTGCTCCCAATGTCTATTATCTTGGGCCTATGGGTGACCCTGATCGATCTAATTTTATCAGTCAAGAAACCAACCAAATCCCCTTCAAACAATCTATAGTAGATTTGTCCTCTTGGAACACCAAAACCCCCTTTAGAAACTAGCCCAAAATGCCTAAGGGATGGAGAGATTGGTTTCGTAGAGTGTTAGACAAAAAGGGTGGAGACTGGGAAGTTTACGATTTAAGCCAATGCCTGACACTTTCATTGTCCAGAATGGAGAGAAATGATTCACTTCTAATTGTCGCTTCTTACTTTTGGTCCAACACCTTGAATGCCTTCGTCTTTGGTCATGGCCCGATGACTATTACTTTGGCCGATGTTTATATGTTGACTGGCCTTAGAATAACAGGACCAATGCAGCCATACAAATTCTTAGGTGCTAGGTCAAAGAAACTGGCTAAAATATTGGACTGCACAGGATGGGCAAGTTATATCTAGAACCACATTGGGAATGAATCGACTGTTAGCGAAAGCGAACATGTGGATTTTCAGAACATGTGGTTAGAAAGATTCATCTTCTGTGGGTCATCTTGTGGTCCGACTTTTAATCATAAATACTTGGCAGAGCGTCTAGCAACTGGCAATGAAATCCCCCTTGGAAAATACCTACTAGGATCTGCTTATCATCTTATGCACCAGGTAGCTATCCAGTTGCTGAAGAATGAACTAGTGCATACTATTAGTGGCCCTTGGTGGTTGGTACAATTATGGCTAAACCTGTATATGCACAGGATTGTAAGACCTAATCTTAGAAATCTAAGCTTTCCTTCTTTCGACTTTGTTGAAGATTACAAAGGGAAGGAAGGAAGAGTTCGACAGTGCATGAACTATGGTGAAGTTGCATGAGCCATAACAATCATTGTTGACGTAGGCCATCTCTTCAAGAAATTCTATAGAGGATTTGATGCAAACATCTTGTCTTGGCTGCCTTATGATGAAGTTGAAGATAATGAACTAGTTCTGCCAGTCAAATTCGGTTTGAATTAGGCTGTTTAGATGAAATAGCTGCAGCAATCTTTAGTTGCATCATCAAACCTTATGTACTACCAGCTGAATTTCGCCATGGCCATGGCAAAATGGCTACTAGTTCTTTTCTCCTAGAAAATCTTCCAACTTATGAATTTTACAATCCTTGCTTCGTGGCCCATCAATTTGGCCTTGGTCAGCTGCCTCCTCAACTCTTCTTCAAGAATACACTAAAGCCAAGAGAAGGTATCAGTGAAGTAATGGAAGCTTCTAGAGTCTTTCAACTAGGATATGATCTTCCTTCCTTTTGCTTGCATGACTGGACAAGAGTCACCTTCTCTTACAACCTGTTTGACTCCTGGTGGCAAGAGTGGTATCTCCACCTCTTCTGCAGGTCAGTTTGTCCTAGTTGCATAGCTCTAGATGAAGATTTTGCTTCTAAAGTGAGGTAATTAGCTAACTCTTTTCCTTCCATAAAGATCATCTACTAAAGTTTTTCTGTCAACTTATCTAACAGAACTCCCTTGCAGGATGCTAAATTCAATCCCCCAATTGTGGATAGAAAAGGGCATGCCATAGAGTACTATCCGCCATGTCTAGCCTCAAGACTGGGATCAACTGCACCTACGCTGAAGAAGCAAATGAAAAACTAGGCTACTCCTACAATCATAATGTATCAATCTTCAAAATGCAAGGCAGTCCAAGGGGTAACCCAGAAAACCACTACTAGGAAAAGACTTCGTAGAACGAGACCATCAACTGCTCAGGTAAAATAATTCATCCTCTTCCCAAAATGATATCCAACTTCTAATTCTGATTCTTTTCTCACAGTTATCAACTATTGCATCCCAATCTACTCTGGGTGCTGAACTATTGTCCCAGGTGTTTAAATCAGCACCAACCAAACCTTCATCGGCTAATCCTCAAAAGGAGTCAATTCTGATTGGAACAACTCAGGCTTCCAATACAGTAGAAGATGAGAACCCTTCCACTTCACTCCCTGAGGAAATATCTGCGCAAGAATAGAATATGAATAGTCCATCAGCAGAATGTGACCTGATTGACATTGACACTCAGACTATCAATTCCCCAGTCCAGCACACAATTGATGGTAAGAAAAATAATATATCTATTTTATCCTTCTGCAACAATCATGAATTGAAAAATCTCCCTTTATGTTTGCAGATACCAATGTTGAAAGTTCAGAGCCGATTCAACCTGATACCATTAGTGCATCATCAGTTATTCCTTCTCCTCAGATAGAAGCTACCCTAGAAAAGGTACTGTATCTACTTCACCATTTATCTCATCATCAACTGATCTGATCCTTTTAACAATATTTCCTTTACTCATATGTAGGCACTTAGTTCTCTAGCTCTAAGCTACTCCTTCAATTTTGAAGAGTACATAGATGAAGGCGAGATCAGTTCATCTGCCACCTCTCTCCAAGAGACTTTATCAGAAGAGACCAAAATCAGCTAAGGGACATATTGCCAATGCTCAAGAAAGATATAGCCGATTTGGTCCAAGATGCAAATTCAATGCGAAGAATCTTCTTAGCTATCAGGGATAATTTGTCCCCGGATCTCATCGAAGCTCTGACTCCTTTATCCATCATCGAAGATCAAGCCCTGAAGGTGAGAAAAGCTTAGAGGAATCTATTTGATCGTGAAGCTTTGATGGCCAAGAAGTATTCCAATAAACAAGAAGCATGGGAGCTAGCGCAACTGATTGACAATCTAAAGAATTCCTCTTCCAGAATCGAACCAGAGTTGAATCAGTTGAGAGCTAGGCGTGCTGCACTTGAGAGAGAACTGGAAAGTGTGAAGGCTACCATCAATTGCCAAGAGTCCAACTTGGTTCAGATCCCCAATGCCATCAAAAAGAAGAAACAAGAGATGCTAACCAAGGTCAAAGAAGGCAAAGCCATCCGCAGCATCCTTGAGAACATTCCTGGTTCAGTCAAAGGAGACAAGCAACAGATTGCAAAGGTTGATGCTATTCGGCTAAAAGCTTTGAAGGCAATCCAAGATGCTTTGAATCAGTGATGTCACTACTTGTAATGCATATACCTCATGTGAACTAGAGTGAGAACCATATTTCCCGCTGTTCTATTACATTTCTTGTCTCAGCTAAAGAGCTAATTTGAAAATAGCCAATTCTAGACCTCTGACCCTAATCTAATTAAGTCTGAAAACACAGCCTTCATTAAGAAAACTCCTCAATCTTCTATCCTTAGTTATCAACACCGCATTCTCTCTGGCATTAGTGAGGCGGCGCTTTGCCTTCTATTAATTGCAGTTACTCTTTGCACGTCTCGAGATATCTACCATCCCATCTCCATAGCTATAAATACTAGCCAAGGGCTCTGGCCTCAAACACATCTATACTTGCAACTACCTCTATTCTTTGTGCTTCTCCGCCTTCACAAACCCTGTAGTGGTTTTCTTCCTCCTCTCAGTAGATCTAACCAAACCCTATGGCTCACGAGGACAATCGGAGCAAGCGCGTAGCGGAAGAGGACCCGGAGGAGAACCTGTCAGTGAGCCAGCATCTCCGTCGTATGAGGTGAGATCGACATCCTCTGCTCATGGCAATGGATCTCTCTAACTTGTTTATAGGTTTCTCTTGAATGACAGCCTTTGTCCACTTCCTCGTAGGGCTAGCGAGCCCTCCAATGTTGCATCCGATGCCACCTCTGTGCCGGACTTGTCATCGGACTCCTTCGATTCTAACAATGGCAACAACGCACGGCATTTCCTCTGAGAGTGGAGGGCGGTGTCGATGCGGGACCCATAGGATACCCCGCAAGGAAGAGGGAAGAACTAGTCTAACTAGGATTCTTCCCCTGTAATCTTAGTAGTAGTATTATTCTATAATCCTACTAGGAACTCTCATTGTAAACCGACTAGGACTCTGGCCTCCTGACTATATAAAGGAGGGCATTGCTCCTTGGATCGGGAGTTCAGACAACAATTTGTACAACACAACACTTTACAATCAATCCAATGCAAAGGCTAACACCGACTGGACGTAGGGCTATTACTCGATCAAAGATCGAGGGTCCGAACCAGGATAAATCGACTATCTCTTGCGTTAACCGTTGAGTTCAGCATACGTTGAAGCCCAAACATACTGCCCTAGGGACCCCCATGGCAGGCTATCTGTGGTGAAACATTGACAGCTAGCGTGCCAGGTAGGGGCTTTCGGCGACTTTGCATCTGAGAGCTCGATGGACCTAGACAACATGATCTTCTCAAAGGGATCAACCTTCATCTTCGGTTCATGGATCTATGAGGCAGGCGACGATGGCAAGCTCCAAGGCTGTCTCCTTGAAGATTTAGATCATCATCAGGACTTTTCCATTTTGGCAACAACGATAGATCAGCTTGCCAGAAGATTCGCACAGCTCGTGATGTCCAATCCAACTCGGATTTCGTGACTTCACGCATCCGATTCAAACTCAGGATCCACTTCCAAGATGGAGTCTTATCCGAGTTCTTTCGAAAAACCGAGTTCTTCTCCGACAAGGTTCTAGAACATGACATCAACCTATCAAGAATACTACTCGAAGTACACTCAGAGTACTTTAAAGAAGTCAGGCCCTCTTCCATTTGGACTCCACAACATGGCAACATCTTATCGAACATGGCCCGAAGGATCCACCAATCCGATGCTTAGAATGCCACTGAAAGGAGCCCAGGAAGGTCTTGTCTTAACTATAACATCTCAAGACTGCATCATCCACTGGTCGGGTTCTGTTCCTGAGGATAGCAGCACTCAACTAGTCAATAACGCGACAACAACAGCTCTACCCTACCAAGAAGGAGACTCGATCTGTGACCTTGAAGCCTCTACTGAAGTTATCAACAACTTCAGCAGTACGGAAACCAAAGATGATGACAGAACAACTCACGCTAGAGAAGTATTCATGATCCGCTGTCCTCGATCACCATTGCTCCCCCCAGAAGCACCCGACGTTAGGTCTTTAGATGAATCCGAATCCAACATATCACCATTTATCCAGGGGCACGATGGTGAGACTGAGAGTCAGAGGCAAGCGAGAGAGAGAAAGAACAAATTGAAACAAGGGCATCAATGCCGTGCTAAGCAACGAAAGGAAACTTGGATCAAATATGAGTCAGACCTAGCCGAGTACAATAGAAGAAAATCAGAGTTAGAGGTCAAAGAAGGACGAGCAGCGAATACACCCTATGATAAGATCCGAGAAGCACTAGAAGAACTCAAAGCGACTTCACATCCCAATGAAAAACAAGAACAGCTCTAGGACTTCCTCCGATGAACAGTCCTAAGGATGCATGACGGAAGGGCCCATTCAAGAATACCTGATAGGACAACATCTCATGAGCAGGAAGATCAAAATCAAAGAAAGTCCACTTTCAAGAGACTTGGACCAAGTGGAAGTCACAATAGAGAAAGTAGAAGAAATCATAGTCAAAATGACCGAGTCAAACAACCAAGAAAGGCCAGAAGCAAAGCACCTACTCGGATAGCTATGCAAAACTACTCTCACCAAGACAATAGTTGGCAAGAAGGGGGTGCTGAATTAGAATATACAGAAGCCAGAACGCATGATAGATTCCCTTGTTTTGCAAACAGACTTGCTTCAATACGACTGCCTCACAAGTTCAAGCCGTCTAACCACTCCAAGTATGATGGCAAGACCGAACCAAGGCAGTGGCTCAGGATTTATTTGCAATCGATTGAATTGGCTGGAGGGGACGATGACATCAAGACCTTGTTCTTTCCCATGGCCCTAGAAACCATGCCCCTTCAGTGGTTTGACAAATTAAATCCAGGATCAATCAGAAATTGGGAAGACTTGCAAAGAGCTTTCTGTGAAAATTTCATGGGTATCATTACACACCCAATCACCCACGTAGAGTTAAAAGGACTCAAGCAGAAAGGAGGCGAAAGCCTCAAAAATTACTATCGATGATTTGGCGAACTACGAGCTCAAGTACATGACATCACCCAATGAGAAGTAATTGAAGCTTTCTCTCATGGAATCATGGCTAGGTGACAATTTCAAGACTTCTGCAAAGAAAACCCAAGAAACAATGAAGAATTCAGATGAACAGTGGAAAAGATGATTACTACAGAGGAAAAAATAAGAGAAAGATTCCTAGATAGAAACAACCGAGACAACCCGGATAAGCAAAATCATCGAAACAACAGACAACAGGAAAGAAAACGTGGACCGGACAACATAGTAGCAATGGCTGACAAATCAAAGAAGTTTTCAAAACCCAGAAGGTATGACGACATTGAAAAAATGCGTTGCATCTTGCACCCCAATGGAAAGCACACCATCGGAAATTGCTACACCTTCAACGAAAGATACACAAGGAAAGATTGTAAGGGAAACAATAAAGAAGACAATCAGAAAAAGAAGAAGACAACCATGAAGACAAGGGATTCCAAAAATCCAGGGGGACAGTGGTAGTAATCTTTGTCGGGGTTCTAGATTCTAGAAGCAAACATCAAGAAAAGCTAGCGTTACGAACCATCATGGCAGCAGAACCTGCTACACCAAGATATCTCACTTGGTTAGAGTATCCAATCCAATTTTCAAGAGAAGACCAATGGACCAGCGTAGGAAACGTAGGCCATTACCCACTGGTTCTAGATCCAACCATTGCCGGTATGACTGTTACGAAAGTACTAATCGACGGAGGAGCCGGACTCAACATCATTTTTCAGAAACTCTAAGGAAGATGGGACTACAACTTGCCAGGATGATCACACCAACAAGCACACCTTTTTATGGCATAGTACCTGGCAAGGCAGCAATGCCACTTGGACAAATCATTCTATCGGTTACTTTTGGGACTCCCTCGAACTACCATACAAAGTTCATCAAGTTTGAAGTCGCGGACTTCGATTCATCATACCACGCAATCCTCGGGCGCCCAGCACTAGCAAAATTCATGGCAATACCGCATTATCTGTACCTATTGCTTAAGATGCTAGGACCTAACAGAGTCCTTTCTCTTCGAAGTGATTTGAAGCGCGCTTTCGACTGCGACGTTCAGGCAATCCAAATTGCAGCCAAAGCACAAGCCGGCAATGGTAGAAAAGAAATAGCCACTATTGCCAAAGAAATAAGCCAAGAAGAACTAGAGATACTGGCTAAAAAGCCCAGCATCCTCGCACCACCAAAAGAAGCCGACGTCAAGCAAATCGACCTAGGCACTGGCGATCCCTCCAAAACAGCAACCATCAGCGCCCACCTCTTGGCAAAATAGGAACTCGCGCTCACCAACTTTCTTCGAGACAAAAAAGATACCTTCGCTTGGAAGCTAGCCGACATGCCAAGTGTCCCAAGAGAGTTGGCTGAGCACAGAATTGATATCAATGAAGGCTCCAAGCCTGTGAAGCAACGGCTACGACGATTCTCACCCGACAAGAAGGCAGCAATTAAAAAGGAAATCACGAAGCTATTGGCAGTCGGGTTCATCAGAGAGATTCTTCATCCAGATTGGCTTGCAAACCCAGTTCTAGTATAGAAAAAGAATACAGACGAGTGGCGCATGTGCATCGACTACATAGATCTCAACAAACACTGCTCGAAAGATCCATTTGGGCTACCATGCATTGATCAGATAGTTGATTCAACGACAGGATCCACCCTATTATCCTTTCTTGATTGCTATTCAGGATATCACCAGATCGCATTAAAAGAACAAGACCAGAGCAAGACATCTTTCATCACTCCGTTCGGTGCCTACTGCTACAAGACCATGTCGTTTGGACTAAAAAACACTAGAGCCACCTACCGAAGAGCTATTCAAACGTGCCTTGGTGATCAGATCGGCAAAAATGTAGAGGCATACATAGATGACATAGTAGTAAAAATGAAGAACCTGGACACACTGATTGAAGACTTAAAGCAAACCTTCAAAAATTTAAAAAGGTGGAGATGGAAATTGAACCCAAAGAAGTGTGTATTCGGAGTTCCTTCAGGACAACTACTCGGATTCTTAGTCAGTCGTCGTGGAATCAAAGCTAGCACCAAGCAGATTCAAGCTATAATAGAGATGGGCCCTCCTCGAAGTATCAAAGATGTGCAGAAGCTAACAGGCTGCATGGTGGCCCTCAATCGTTTCATATCAGGACTCGGCGAAAAAGGGTTATCTTTCTTTAAATTGCTAAAGAAGATAGACAAGTTCGAGTGGACAGAGGAAGCCAACGAAGCTTTTAAAAGACTTAAAGCATACCTCACATCCTCGCCTGTTCTCACACCTCCAAAGAGATACGAAGACATGATGCTATACATTGCGGTGACTTCTACTGTGATCAGTGCAGCGATAGTCATGGAAAGAGAAGAAGAAGGGCGCGCATATAAAGCACAACATCCCGTATACTACATCAGCGAAGTACTATTAGAATAAAAAATCTGGTACCCGCATGTGCAAAAACTACTCTACGCCCTCCTGATCACTTCACGCAAGCTTCACCACAATTTTGAAAGCCATAAGATCACTGTGGTGATAGATTTCCCACTCGGAGACATCCTACACAATAAAGATGCAACAGGGCACATATCCAAATGGGTGGTTGAACTTGGTCCTCTCAACATCGATTTCACCCCACGGAAAGCAATTAAATCTTAGGCCCTGGCTAATTTTGTGGCCAAGTGGACAAAAATTCAATAGCCTATGTCAAATGCCATCTTTGACCATTGGAAGATGTACTTTGATGGATCACTCAAGCTAGGCGGAGCCGGGGTAGGCGTTCTCCTGATTTCTCTAGACAGAAAACAACTCAAGTATGTTCTTCAGATATTATGGCAAGCTACAAACAATGAAGCAGAATACGAAGCCCTCATCTACGGGCTCCGAGTGGCAATTACCCTTGGAATCAAGCGGTTACTCGTATACAACGATTCGCCAGTAGTCATCAACCAGGTCAACAAAGATTGGGACTGCACCAAAGAAAACATGGTGCCTACTATGCTGAAATACGAAAACTCAAAAAACATTTTCAAGGATTGGAAATTCTACATGTCCTGCGCGATTCTAATATTGCAGCAGACGTCCTCGCCAAGCTTGGATCAGACAGGGCGAAGGTTCCACCTAGCGTATTCATAGAGGAGTTATCAGCTCCCTCTATCAAACAACCTGGTGAGACGGCCCCTGAGCTCCCAGCTAAGAACAACCAGATTCTGGTAATCAACACCTCATGGACCCAGGTCTTTATTGATTATATCAAAGAGAACAAGTTGCCAGCGGATAAAGAGGAGGCTACCAGAGTTGTTCGCAGAAGCAAGAACTACGTCCTAGTAGGGCACAAACTATATAGAAGAGCCGCATCATCAGGAGTACTCCTAAAATGTGTCTCGTTTGAAGAAGGCAAAGAGATCTTAGATGAAATACACTTAGGTTGCTGTGGAAATCATGCCGCTTCAAGAACACTAGTCAGCAAAGCATTTTGCACCGGATTCTACTGGCCAACCGCTTTGAAAGACACAGAAGAACTTGTCAGAAAATGCAAAGGTTGTCAAATGTTCACAAGACAAGCTCATGTGCTAGCTCATAATCTCATCTGCATCCCACTTGCTTGGCCTTTCTCTTGCTGGGGACTAGATCAAGTAGGACCTCTCAAGAAAGCAAAGGGTGATTTTGAGTACATCTTCATAGCAATTAACAAGTTCACCAAGTGGATCGAATACAAACCACTCGCAAAATACAGCGCAGCCAAAGCAGGTGAGTTCATCCAAGACATTATGCACAGATTTGACATGCCCAATCGAATAGTCACAGATTTGGGCTCTCCCTTCACAGCTACAGAATTCAAAAGTTGGGCACAGGACTGCGGTTTCAGCATAGATTACATGTTAGTCGCACATCCAGAAGCCAACGGACAGGTAGAAAGGGCTAATGGACTCATACTAGCTGGACTAAAGCCAAGACTGTATGAAGAACTAGTAGACTATGGATCCAAATGGATTGAAGAACTACCAAAAGTGGTATGGGGGCTATGAACTCAAATAAGCAGAGCCATCGGATACTCACCTTTCTTCCTAGTCTACGGGTCAGAAGCCGTACTACCTACAGACTTGATCTGGACGTCACCAAGAATAGAACAGTATGACGAAGGGGAAGCAAAACACACCAGAATATTAGAACTCGACAGTTCAGAAGAAGTCAGAGTAAACGCTACCCTTGAATCAGCTAGATACCTTCAAGGTCTAAGACGCCACTACAACAAGAGTACCTAGCCTAGATCACTCCAAATCAGAGATCTGGTACTAAGAAGAATACAAAAAACTGATGGACGCCATAAACTACTAAGTCCATGGGAAGGACCTTTTATTGTCATAAAAGTCATCGGACCAGGCACATACAAGCTGACAACCGAGGATGGAAAAGAAGTCGGCAACACATGGCACATCAGTCAACTAAGAAGATTCTACGCGTGAAAACAACTCAAGGAAAAATATATGTACAAGCAACAAGCATATCAATGCTCATGACCAATAAAGAAGAAGTTCCTCAACAACACATGCCTTATTGTAACTTTCCCCTAGTTATTCTCACTAAGCATGTCAGTAAAGAAGATGTTCTTCGACAACATATATCTATTATGGCTTTCTCTGAGTTGTCTTCACTGAGCATACCGGCCGAGAACACCGATGAGGGTAGCTAATAAGCTGACACCCGAAACAAAAAGCAAAATGGCTAAAACATGCCTGAGCATACCGGCCGAGAGCAAAAGAGCTGAAAAGATGCTTGAGCCCACCGATGAGGGTAGCTAATAAGCTAACACCCGAAACAAAAAGCAAAATGGCTGAAACATGCCTGAGCATACCGACCGAGAGCAAAAGAGCTAAAAAGATGCTTGAGCCCACCGATGAGGGTAGCTAATAAGCTAACACTCGAAACAAAAAGCAAAATGGCTGAAACATGCCTAAGCATACCGGCAGAGAGCAAAAGAGCTAAAAAGATGCTTGAGCCCACCGATGAGGGTAGCTAATAAGCTAACACCCGAAACAAAAAGCAAAATGGCTGAAACATGCCTGAGCATATCGGCCGAGAGCAAAAGAGCTGAAAAGATGCTTGAGCCCGCCGATGAGGGTAGCTAATAAGCTAACACCCAAAACAAAAAGCAAAATGGCTGAAACATGCCTAAGCATACCGGCCGAGAGCAAAAGAGCTGAAAAGATGCTTGAGCCCACCGATGAGGGTAGCTAATAAGCTGACACCTGAAACAAAAAGCAAAATGGCCGAAACACGCCTGAGCATACCGGCCGAGAGCAAAAAGGCTAAAAAGATGCTTGAGCCCACCGATGAGGGTAGCTAATAAGCTAACACCCGAACCAAAAAGCAAAACAACTAGAAGCGCTACACGGTTTCGCTCAGAAAAGCACTCGGACGACGCTTGTACCTGCTCGACAAGACTTGAAGGAACAAGGCGAGGCTTCCAGAACTCAACCATGAAGTGCTCGGGAGCTACACCAGATACTGATCACACCTCAAGTTAAGTGAAAAAGTTGAGATCACCGGTCCTAAGTCTTTTTGGTACTAACAAGAACACAAAGTTCATCAAGACAACGATCTACATCGAGTTGTTTTACACGGCACAGATGAAATCCAGACAAGTACTCGGCAAATCAAGAAAATTTGTCAAATGCAACGATCTACATACACCGAGTGGTTTATACAACACAGATGAAAGTCAGAACAAATAACTACTCAGAGAAAATTCTGATCACTTGGACGACCCATTTAAAGAATAAGCAAGGGTTAGACATCCAGACAAAGAAGACATCAACAAAGATAAAGGATCTTCATTCAAGAAGAAGTATAAGTATTCTGTTACAAAAGCCAGAGTACAAAGGTCGACTACATTCAAGCATTGTCATCAGGAGTAGAAATATCGATATTAAGGTTATCAACAATCCTACTGGCTAAGTCTTCGACCTCAGGCTCTGCCCTTTCAACAGCATCAACATATTCATGGCTTTCAGCTTCGTCAGCAATCTTGGATAGGGAAAACTCCGGAGAAAGAACCTGGACCTAGGCAAGAACATTCCAGGTACATAGTTGGGCGAACTTCTTCACAAACTCCTAGAAATGGGTCAGAACCTAGGGAATAAACTAACCCCAAGACTGACCATCATCCGCTGAAGTCCTGAGGAGACCGGCTACTGACCGAAATGATTTCCACAAAGCATTCTAGTTTTCAGTAGCCATCGCCAACTTACCAGACAAGTCTTGAATAGTCTTTTAAGCCTACACAAGATCTCTATCAGCTCCATGCCTAATTAGTTTGGCAAGCGCGAGTTCTTCTTCAGCATGAGTAATTACCTCCTCAGCCCTATTGTGACTATTGTGGGCGGTGGTCTTCATTTCCTTAAGACCCTTAGAGAGTTTCTGCTTTTCAACTCAGAGAGCTAGACCAAGCAACAGAAACAAGTCAGCAAAAAGGAAAATCAGAGTACAAAAGAAAAAACAAAAAGTCAGCAGAAAAGGAAGCTAGAATACAAAAGGAAACAAAAAGAACCTGCAATACCTTTGCACTCATTCTTCACAGCATCCTTCTACTCCTCTACCTCTACCACCCAGGCACGAAGAGTTTTCTCCTCCTTTTGGTGTGTCTGACGCTTGGTCTCCAACTCGGCCTGGAGGAGGTCAAGCTCAGCCTTTAGGGCGCTTACCTCAGAAGACAACTTCTTCTCATTTTTGGACGAGAAAAAGAAGCTGGTATGATCTCTAGAGAAAGACTGAACAAAAAGAGAGAGAAAGAAAAGGCATAAGAAGAAAACAAAGATCGAACATCCAAAGAAAGAACTCCAAAAAAACTCACCTGAAGCTTTTCACTAAAGGAAGTCGAAAGGGCCCCCCTAGGCAGCAGTCAACTCTGACAGATGATGGGTGGCGTCAAACTGTAGCAACACATCATCATCCAAACGCTGACTACTGGTTCTAAGGGGAGCAGAGGGAGAAGCCGGCGTAGGCAAAGAAGGCAAAACCAGGGCTGTATCCTGGGAAGCCCCGGCTAACTCCCCAGAAGTACCCACCGCCGTGGCCACAGTCACCTCCGGAGCAACAAGATCAGCAACGGCAGGGGACCCGGCTTCCCCCACAGCTACCTCACCGACCGAACATTCCAAGCCCCAAGACTCAGCGCACAGAGGTGGGTTAGAGGACTAAGAAGTCGATGGAGGGTTAAGGGAAGGCGAGGGTCTGCAAAATTTTAAGAAAAATCGACGATAAGAATATGAGTCAGGGAAAACAGAGAGAGAAGCAAAGAAGCATAACAAGGAATCACTTACTTAGCTATCTTCTTCTTCATAAAACCAAAAGAAGACTTTAAAGGTGGGACTATGGTAGCAAAGATGTCACCGCCACTCTATGATAGGAGCGACGTAGCCGGTACCAGAACCCCAGAAGAACTCAACACCGAAGCTCCAGAGGAACTCGGTACCGGAATCCTAGAGGAACTCGGTGCCGGTGCCCCAGAAGAACTTGTACCCGATGACCGCTTACTACAAAGAGATCAAGACCAAAGTCAGAACAAAAAGAAGGTTTCAACTATAGGAAAACAAGAAAACAACTCATCGACGAGTAACAAGGGTAGCATCATCGTCCTCTTCCTCCTCACTCTCGACCAAGGTCGCCAAAGCACCAGCTGAAAAAGGACAAAAGTACTCGGTTAAAGACAAAAACATAAAACAAAGGGATAGAGCGTATTAATATGCTCACCTAAGAGCATGCTAGCTACAACTGGAGTACCTGGATGAGTACTCAACTAGCGAGACTTCTTGGCAGAAGATAAACCAGAAGAACTTTCAGCTCGCCCCCTCTTTCCAACACTACGAGGGCCTCGAGGAACTGGACGAGGAACATACTCCACATATACGTTAGAAACCATGGAAGAAACACTAGGAAATGTTGTGGTGGTTTGAAACTTACTAGTTAAAGAAGCCCTAGCAAGACTATCCCCAGTCCCCACAATGGCAGGGCAGGCATCAAGGGGGATTGGATCAACAAAATTATGCCCCAAGTCCTACAAAAAGAATAAAACAACAAGACAAGGAAGATTAAGCAAAAAATGGGTACAGCAAAAGAAATACAAAAAGTACCCACACAAAGAAAAAAACAACTTATAGTAGGAGGCGGGTTGTTTGCACGGTACTCAGAGATAGTAAGCGGGACAACGCTTGCTCCTTTCAGCATTTTCTGAAGACGCTCAAGTACCTCCTCGTTAGTCAACTCAAGGGCAGGGACCATGCGAGAAGGATCCTCAGCCCCAGAGTACTCGAAACCAAAGTTCTCTCGCTCCTTCAGAGGCTGAACATGACGGCGAAGAAAACTCGAGACGATACTAAAGCCGGTCAAGCCCTGCTATTTCAGAGTACTTATCCTCTCAAGAAATGGTTGGATCGCTTGGAGCTCGTCCAACGTCAAAGGGATCTTTTCCCAATGGTCATTAACTAAGGGACCAGATCCAGAATGAACAGCGAGAGGGGAATCAAATTGGTGGCGTAAAACTAGTCGGCATGCCAATCCCTCACAGAATCAACCAGGTCATAATCAGAGAATTTGCTTTTGAAACCCTGGCGAAATTGAATCCCGCAGCCACCAAGAACATTGGTTTCTTTACGGCGGGGTTGAAGCTTTAGACGAAAGAAGTGACGAAAGAGAGAAAGAGAAGGAGGAATCCCAAGGAAAGTTTCACAAAGATGAACAAAAACAGAAAGATGGAGGACAACATTGGGAGTTAGATGGTTCAGACTAACCCCAAAATAACCGAGAAATTGATGAAGGAAGGCGGAAGCAGGAAGGCAAAGTCCAGCATGGATAAAGGAGACGAAAAGAATAATCTCACCAGGACCTGGAGCAGGGACCCGATGCTCGCCTGGAACTCTCCATTCAGCAATGTCCTCGCTCTGGATTAGACCATCGCTAACAAGCTCGCGAACCTGGTCTTCAGTCGTTGTCGGAGCCAGCCAAGCATGGAAAGTGATGACTCCTCATCCACGAAGGTTGCCTAGGACTTGCTCGCGGCTTTCTTCCTACCCATGTACTAGCGGAAACAAAAAGGCACTAGGGAAAGATGAGGCTAAGATGGCGGTGCTCAGATGATGGCGACAATGGTGGCGGCGGATTTCTGAAGACTAGGGTTTCAAGGCAAAAGCGGAGCAGTAAAGAAGGAAAAGACGAAAGGCCTTTAAATAGATTTTACAGTAGTAAAGCACAGCCCACCAGGCCCATTAAAACACGGTGTGAGAATGCAACGGTCCATTTACTAACGCAGCTAAAATGATGGAAGGCACAAATCCACGCAACGATACAGTTCAACGGGCAGATTTCGGACTTATTCATCCAGCAAAATGGCAGAGTTATCATATTGCTGCAAAAAGAACTCATCAGCCATGAAGCAACAGAAGGTTACCCCACAAGGAACATAACAACCTAGATCTAACATAAAGAACTTAGGAATCTCATGGACAACCAGGACATCAGCAGAACAAAGAATGACAACTCAAAAGACAAGATTCTCTCTATTACAAATGACTTCAAAATATACAAGATTACACATCTTACAAGACCCAATGAACTCAGAACTATGACAGGCAAGTAGCAAAAAGGAACTCGGAAGCAACTAGGCTCTAGAACGACTACGTGTTCCAAATCGCTACTCGGTAGAACAAACCGCACTCGGCTACACTATTTTCTTTAAAGGATGGACGCAGTGCGCCCAAGGCGGAAATCAGCAGAACGGCGGGACAACATGGAGCAGAGAAGGCCGATAGGCATCTATCTACCCAAGTCCGATGTGATGCTAGATATGGTGTTGATCTGCATCAGACAGTCTCAAGACAAGCGGTGAGGATCAACCCAGAACTACCAGATGAAGGAACGAAGCCCACATCACAAGACTTCCTCCAACTACTGCCACGTACTTCCTGGTACATTGCTGCTGTGGGATTAGTCTACCTCTAATCCCTATCACAAGACTTCCTCTAGCTACGACAAGATATACGAGAACTATAAAATGCACCCGGAGGCTGCTCTACTTCACAAACTACCATATTTATGACTACAGAGACTTCAAAACAAGCAACAGAGTGCTCAATGAATCAAAACAACACTCTAGGGGGCTATTTATAAACTGAAGGAGCGGTGCACATGGACCAAGAGCACCAACGGAACAAGCCTAACAAAGGACACAGTGAAAAGACAGAACTCAATAATGAAAGGGAACTCAGGCGTGAAGGAACAGTACTCAACAACAAGTATATTCAGGAGAATATACCAACACAATACAACCCATGAACAAAAGGCATTTACACTTAGCCACCACCATACAACTACACCTGACAACAGTGGACTCTACATCTGAAATGCAGCAGACTCTGAAAGCAGCAGACTCTACATCTGACAACAACAGACTACCAGAGAATATGCCAAGATTCTGTATCCAAGTTCTTTTTGAAAAATGCTCGGGGGCTGCAATAGGGGAAGTTTTCAGTTCATTGAACAACTCAAATTCAAGACCCTCCAACTTTTTGTTCCAAATAGCAAGAGGCTAGGGGCTACACTCAATGAGTGCACTTTTTTATTCAAAAAAGCGCACATCACTCAGAAGACTTCTTCAGAATAGGACTTTTCAAATAGCATAAAGATTCAAGACCCTCCAACTTTTTGTTCCAAATAGCAAGAGGCTTGGGGGCTACACTCAATGAGTGCACTTTTTCTCAAAAGCACACGTCATATAAAAGACTTCTTTAGGGTAGACCACTTCAAGACCTTACGATAAAAAGAACTCGGAACAAGCAATATCCGAGTTCTTTTTGACCTTCTATGAAGAAAGAGATCAAGACAAGATCCTCCAGCTCCTTGTGCCAAAGAGCAAGAGGCTCAGGGGCTACACCCAGATGGATGAACTTTTTTCAAAAAAAAAGCACACACCACTCAAAGATCCAAAGAAGCGCTACATGGTTTCACTCAAGAAAGCACTCAGACAACCCTTGTTCCTACTCGACAAGAGAAACAAGATGAGCCTTCTAGATTTCAACCATGAAGTGCTTGGGGGCTTGTCGATGTGGGACCCATAGGATACCCTGCAAGGAAGAGGGAAGAACTAGTCTAACTAGGATTCTTCCCCTGTAATCTTAGTAGTAGTATTATTCTGTAATCCTACTAGGAACTCTCATTTTAAACCGACTAGGACTCTAGCCTCCTGACTATATAAAGGAGGGCAGGGCTCCTTGGATCGGGAGTTTAGACAACAATTTGTACAACACAACACTTTACAATCAATCCAACACAAAGGCTAACGCAGACTAGACGTAGGGCTATTACTCGATCAAAGATCAAGGGTCTGAACCAGGATAAATCGACTATCTCTTGCATTAACCGTCGAGTTCCGCATACGCTGAAGCCCAAACATACTACCCCGGGGACCCCCATGGCAGGCTATCGGTGGTGAAACATTGACAGGCGGCCTAGGACCGTTATTCTGAGGCAACTTGGGAGAACGGTCAGCTTGAGATCTGCCTCAGGGCCTCTCAAGCCACCCTCCTCACCGCTAAGGAAGAGGACAACGCTGCTCAGGTGCGGCTGGCCGAGTCTAACGCCATGGTGGCGGGTAAGATGAACTCCAAAAAAATTCTTATTTTAATTTCCACTGTCTTTGTCTTGATATCTTCTTTTGTTTCTATGAATGTCAACCCTGATGGTGTAGTTGGAGAACCTCCAGCTAGCAACGAATGTGGCTATGGCGGCCATCAATGCTCAGGGCCCCTTCATCAACGCCCACCTCCATGAGGTCTTGGCCCATGTCTAGGAGATCACCCTCCATGGCGTCCATTGTGGCGCATCAGTGGCGCTAGCCATGGTGTAGATTCAAACTAGGTACGAGCTTCATACCATGGAGACTGGTTTCCCAATGGGTGATGGCCCCAAGGAGCATGAGTAGTTAATCGAGGACCTCGTTGATGCAGTTGAGGCCATCGTGGATATTACATCTGCTCAGGATGTGATAAATAATGTCTTTGACTAGTTTGTACTTAGGGCAAACCAATCAATGAATAAAAACCTCTATTTTTCTATGATCATGTCTCTGCAATGTCTTGTGTATACCATAATCGTTTCTGTGTTGGTTTTTGCTCTATAAGCGATACATATCATATCGGCTTTTCCCTTCTCTGGGTTAATTTTAACTAAAGGCGATACCCTTCTGGTACCGGATATTGGAGCCGATGACTGAATAAATCGGCTATCAAGTATTAATCCAAACGCTAGAATAATATTCCTTTAGACACTTTCCATTGATCGCTTCTTGATAGGTTGCACCATTACTCTTCAGACCAAAGATTATTACAACCCATTCAAATAGACTGACTGCGCTAGGGCACCTAAAAGTTGTTTTTGTTATGTCTTCCTCAGCCATAAAAAATTGATTATATCCTGCATTGCCATCCATAAAACTAATAACCTTGTGCCCGACTGCTGCATCTACCAACATATCGGCTATTGGCATCGGATATCCATCCATGGGTGTAGCCTTGTTCAAATCTCTGAAATCGATGTAAACTCCTAACTTTCCATTTTTCTTATACACAGGAACAACACTCGATATCCACTCTGTATATCGGCATGATCGGATAAATTTTGCTTCTAGTAGTCTTTCAGTCTCCTTTTTGATATCATCAAGAACATTTGGGTTAAATCTCCTCGGAGCTTGTTTAAATGGCCGATATCTAGGTTTGATTGACAACCGATGTTCAACAATTGATCGATCTAGACCAGGCATCTTATAGTATTTCCAAGCAAAATAATCTTTAAATTCCTTTAATAAATCTATCAACTCTTGCTTATACTCAGGATCCAACTTAGCACTCACATATGTTGTCCTAGGCCTATCTCTAGGACCAATATCTATCTCTTCTAATTCATCGGCCGATGTGAAGCCATGCCCTAGTTTACCATCTGTACCATCTATTGGATTATTCATTAAAACAAACTCTTAGAGCTAACTGCTTGGATCGGCTGTTGGCTTTCATCATTGATTTTAATGAAGCCTCCTTCCCATAGCTTGCTAGAAAAACACTAGAAGTCTTCCAGTTCCCAATACATTGGATCAATTGTTGCCATACTCATAGAATCATCGACATGAACTGGCTCAACATCATCTCCATGCGACTGAATCAAGCATTGATGCATAATCGATGGTACACAACAATTTGCATGAATCCAATTATGACCAAGGAGTAAACTTTATAAATCCTTTCCATCAATGACAAAGAATGTAGTGAGCAAAGTCTTACTTCCAATTGTCAATTCAATGTTTATTGCCCTCCTGGTCTTGGATGCATTACCCCCAAAATCCTTAAGCATCATGTCGATCTCAATCAAATCTTCTAGTCCCTTGCCAAGCTTGCAAAAAGTAGTATAAGGCATAAGTTTAACAGAAGAACCTCCATCCACCAACATTTTGCTCATTGGCTTCCCATCAATGAAACCTTTTACATATAAAGCTTTTAAGTGCCAATGCTTGACTGGATTATCTAATATAGCTTGCTGTATAACTATCAACTTGGCAACTATCTTCTCATACTCCGATTCATCAAAATCTGAATAGACTTCTTGGTCTGCTAGAGCTCTAAATTCTGACGACAACAGAAAAACCATTTGAATATTAGCCGATGGTTGACCCCTATCGGCTGTTTGTTTAGCACTCCACACTTGAGGTCTACCAGACGCCTAAGCCTATTCTAGCTCTCTATTCCTTAGGCATTGCACACTTCTTTTCTGGCTTCTTAGTCAAACCTCCTAGACACCATTGACCTTCCTGCCAAACATATTCTTCCTCATCACCCTCTTCTTCATAATTAGCCCAGTTTTGATCAACAACTCGCTTCCTGAGCCGATCGTGAACACTTCTATTTTTTAAGCGCTAATCCATATTATTATGATGATACTCATTTTGAGCATGGATAGACCAGCGGTTGGCCTGAGATTGCCTAAACTCCCAATATTGTTCACTACACTCTGGGTAATTATTTCTGGTAGGCAATTTTAAACCTTCATTCCAACAATGTCTGAAAAAGGATAATTTCAATGTGATTTAGCATGTTTTCTTTCATACCTCTCCTCTTCTTGTTGATGCTGGTATTCCTTCTCTTCTAACCAACGCTGATAATCCTTTTCCTTCTGTCATTGCCATTTATTCAACAAAATTCAAGATGTGACACGCGGCCTTATCGCCCCATCCCTTGATGTCTCTCCCTGCTCATATTAGCTCTTCTATTGGTCATGATGTCTTTTAATCTCTCTATATTCATCAGCTGATATTTGCATCTTTGGATCGACGGTTCTGGTTTCTTTTACCCTGGTTAATGTTAGGACTTTAGTCTTTCCTTTGAGGAACTTAATATCGATCATATTCTGATCTCTTGAGAAAGGATTATCAGCAACTTTCATCTTCTGAAGTGTATCAAATTTAAGCCTCCCTTGCTGAATAGCCCTCTGTATATGTTGCTAGAAAATTCTACACTTGTTAGTAGAATGAGAAGTAGAGTTATGAAACTTGTAGAACTTCTTATTCTTCAACTGATCAGGAGGTAACATAACATGATTGGTGGGCAATTTGATCTGTCCTCTCTCAAGGAAGAAATCAAAGAGCTTGTCTGATTTTGTGACGTCAAAATCATAGCTCTCCTCAACTCCTTTTCCCCAAGGATTTGGCACCATTACTGTCTTCTTACCCCAATTACATTCAGCCATAGCAATCTCTTCTTCTTCATCATCCTCACTACCATCATTAACTGAATATGGATTATAAGCTTTAGCAATTGCGGCATTCTTCTAGAATCGGGTATCTCTGCGCATATTCTAGAATTGGCTATTGAGTGCTGCCACCCGTTGAGCCAACTGACCTAAATTGTCAAACTCTTGCCCAAGCAGCTTCTCTCTCCACGTTGGCAACATTCTTGGTTTCTCGGAACCTCTAAAGAAACTTAGCACCTAATTCGTTAGTTCTTTGCCTTATGGTCGTCAAATCTATGATTTTCTTTTCTCCTGTTCTAGTATAGAAATATGTGTGAAACTTCTTCTCTAGGTTAGTCCAATTGGCAATGGAATTAACTGGTAATGATGAAAACTAGGTGAAAGCTGGTCCTGATAGGGATAGGGAGAAAAATGGACTCGATGAGCTTCTTCAATGGATGCTTCGCCCAACTATGTAAGATGATGATTGACATGTTCTATTGTGCTCGTGCTATCTTGACCAGTGAACTTAGCAAATTCTAGGAGCCTATAATTTGTTGGAAGAGTGACCAAATCATACCACTCTGGATATGAACATTTGTATGAAAAGGTTTGCCCTTTTGGTTTTAAATCGAATTGATTCTTCATCATCTCGATTACTCTGAGCAACAACTCATCAGCATTTGAATCTAGATTTCTCTATAACTGCTGACCCTATCTATAGATTAAAATTTTAGGTACCTTGATACCCTAGATTTGGAATCATATGAAGGGTATTGTAATCTGTTCCATAATGATATCCTTGTGGAATTTCTATCTGTTGGGTCCTTTGCTGATTAGCTGCTTGAAGTCTCTGGTTGTAGATGTTGGGATCTGTATCTCTACGAATCCTTTGAACTAATGGTGCTATTTTTTGAGCTGACGGCGATATTTTGCCTAATGTGCCAAAATTAACTACTTGATTCTGAACTTGCCCCATCGGTTGTTGCACATACTAGACTGATGATATAGGATTATTTTGTATTTGATTAGTAGTGGTACCTTGAACTTGCTCAGATGAGCTCTAAACTGCCTGGACATCATCATTACCAGTTAGTGCTGCTTCTTGATGGCTAGTACCAGGCTTGATTAGTCCCCTGAGTCAACAGATGTGGAATGTTGTAATAAGTCGGTCCAACCTGATCAATTGGGCATCCATGAAACACCTCTTTCATGGTATTGTGGAATGTGCTCAAGAAAGTTGTATTATGGTTCAACATGGCATCATGAATAGATTTGTTTACAGCATCTATGAAGAAACACCTATCATCAGCTTTGTCTGTATCAGACTGCCCATGCATCAAAACTCTTGGTAATGGATATTTCTGAATAACTTTATTGTCACGTGTCTTGGTGTAGGACAACAAACACTTGTTCTGAATTTTTTTCTATAGCTTTACTGATGACATCTTTATCCTCATTAGGTAGGTCTTCATAAGGCACCATAAGAATGTCCCTGTTGTTGTGAGTTGCCATGATGATTGTGGGGACCCACCGGGCGTGCCAGAATGCGTGTCGGCACAAAAAATGTGGTAGCCACATCGGGTGGATCTGGAGATCTACCTGGCTTCAACGTAGGACCAATCGATCCTATGAATTCCCAAGGGTGTGCTAGTCAATTTGACCTACAATTGACAAGGAAAGAAAGTTTATCAGTAATTTAGGGTGGAACAAGTTGGTTTTGCCCAGATAGTTCCAAGTGTGCCGCTTCAGGAGCAGCCAGACAGGAAAATCAACTAAATAGCCGAAACGAGAAGAAATAGACCATTAAGAACAATGACGCTTGTGGGTCATGATTGATTTTATAGTAACGAATACAATGCACCTGGTTTTAATAATCCTTTCCCTTAAGCTATTAACATGTATGCGTCAAAGATGCATCACTGGCTAAATTAGATTTGATCAATACGTGATGTAGGGCCAATGAATCTGGTGAAAAGGGATATGCCACGCAAATAATAGACTGTTCGATATAGACAGATCTATGAACTGTCTAGATCTAATCTATTATCGTCAACAGTGTAACACCTCGGGTGTTAGCCTTGCATAACTTTACTTGCATAGCATGAGCATGATCATAAAGCATTCATATACAAGCTTTGACATTTGAAACATTCGATTGAAACATGTGCAACATTCTTATTATTTCATGTTTCCATGTGTATGTGCATATGATCATGAGTGTAAACATGTAGATGATTGTGTGACCTTGCAAATAGCTTAAACATGTTTAGAATATCATCATGAACAACTTTGGTATTTAGGGCTAGGGCTAATTTGGTCATTAAGTCATAGTTTGAGTATGTATCATCATTTGAATGTAGCTTGTTTGACCAAGTTTGAACTAGGTGTTAGAGACCTTGCATGGAGGAGATCACTAAAGCAAAGTTGTAGTGTTTGACATAAGGAACAACTTTTATTTTTGGGTCACTAACTGATTCAGCTCCTAACATGTGTGAAATTGGATCACAAAAATCAGTAAAATCAACATCTCATGACTTATGAAATTTTGCTAAGTCCTGGATCACTGACAGCCTAACAAGCCGACCTTGATCATGATTTTACTCAGTTTATGTTGCGAGTTAGCATGAGATCATTGAACAACATTTGGAGATGGTACTTAGGACTACAACTTTGGTTCTGAAAGAAATCATTGAATCGCTTTGCATAGGGAGTTAACTCGATTGCAAAACACGTCGTTAGGCTCGGCATTTCGTGACTGAACGAACTGAATCAAAATCTTCAGTGGCCGACCCTGGCAGGAACCGCGCGCCGCGTGGAGGTCGCGGTGGCCGCGTGTCGTCGTTGCCCTGACCGCGCAGGCCACGACGCGCCTGAGTGCGGCATTATCACGCCATCGTCCGCCCGCTCTTGTCCGTGCCCTCATTTCGTTTTCCCGGCCTCCTTCTTCGCCCACAGCAGAGCCACCGAGCTCCTGCAGCACCGAGCAGCACCGCCATCGCCACAGCCTACGCAGGCTCGCGATGAGCCGCCCAATCGTCACCGCAGCAACACCACTAGCTTCCCAGCGACCCACTGCCTCCACCCGCGCTCGCTGACCGCGCTTGGTAAGCCACCGCAATGCGTGCAAGCTCACCGGAGCTCCGCCGCTAGCCCCGTCTCCGTGGCCACGTCGCCACCATCCACCCTAGGCCGCAATAGGGCGTTAGCTAGCTCCGCCGTAGCTTGGTGATGCTCAGCGTAGCGTTCGATCGAGCCGCCGTAGCCCCCACCGGCGTAGCGCCATCGTCCAGCGCCGCCACTCCACCATGAGCGCCGCCGCTGTACATAGCCCCGACGAGAGGCCCCACCAAGTATCTCAATGGGTGCGCTAGGTCACGAGTGTCATGTAGCATAGACATCATCGCCGGTGAAGCTCGCCGTCGACGAGCCGTAGCTGCACAGTGCCAAGCAACGCCACTGCTCTATTCGTGGCTCACTAGCATGTGGGGTCCCCTGTCAGGCGGGTCCCACCGGTCAGCGACAAGAGTAGAATAGGCTAGTTCATTTAAATCCAGATCTAGTGTTGTTTTGTAAATTTTGTATCTTCAGTTTGATAGCTCCATAAATTGTGAAATAAATTGGTTAGTGTTCCTTAGGAAGTGTAGTATTTAGGAAAAATATGTTTTTAACATTTACAGTAGAAATTTTTGGAGATTTAAATAGGGATTTGAAATGTGCTTTTGAATGCATTCAAATTTGTTTATTTTATATCTAGAGTTCCTATGCTCCAAAATTTATGAAATTTTTGTGGTAAGCTAGCATTAGTATATATGAACTTTGGTAAAAATTTGAGGACCAGTGCATGTGTAGATTTATAGTTATAGATTTTTCTTTTATGATTAGTTAATCCTTGTGTAAATTTTTATAAATTAATTATGAATCCAAAATTCATGAAAATTTTTGGAGGTAATCCTAGTAGTCTGTGGATGCTAAGAAAAATAGGAAATCTGTTGCTTGACACTTTTCAATAGGGTTTTCCATTTATGCTATTTCAAGCCTTGCTGCCTTATCATTTTTGTATAGGATGTTCTACTTAGTAAAATGACATGAAATTTTTATAGTAGTCCTTTGATAGCATTAGAAAGGCACTGTAAATATTTAAGAATTTTTGAAACACATCTGATATATGTTTATTATTTAACCTAGATATCTAAATAAAACAATAAAGGCATTTAAATAAATAGTTTGGGCTTCACCATTATATTATCTTAAATGTATTTGGTATGCTTAAACTATTGGTAGATTTTATGTTGTCAAATTTTGAATGATTACATGAAGTAGAAGTATTGTTACTTTGTATTGCATATTGAATAGTTTCCGGACAGATTCTGGAGTTTGATGAGTTGCATGTTGAAAATGATGTGTACTGTAAAAATGGTTAATAACAAAGTTGTAGAAGTCGGGTGATGTCCTATCACCTGCGAGATATAGGTGGATACCGGAGCACGGTTGGCTATATCTACCATCGTGGAACAGAACCATGAGGTAAAAGTAAATCAAGACCGGACGGGAGGTCGATAGAGAAGCAACAAGACATGGAGGTCTTGGGTGTGGATCTATCCCCGTCTGTGTTGATCAAGGACCGTACCATTATTAGAACTTCTGACAAGATTGAACGCATGCCTCTCACTTAGCTCGCCGGATAACTCGTTCTGACCGTGAAGCCGAGTAATTCAACTCAGGCCGGGACCCGTTCTGTTGTGCGCTCCTTCCGAGGAACGATCAGACTGAGCCCAAGGGCAGGCTTGGCCTGAGCATCCTGGCATCTGGTGTTCTAGATTGTGCGGCGTGGTATGGACCCGCGAAATGTGTACCTGAGTTGTATCAAAGGTGACCTAAGGCTATCATGGCTGGTAGACCTAGGTTTGTGTTAGGAATAAATTCCCAGCTAGTTGAAATCGATTCGAATCGCCGTCTCTCCCGGATAGTGAGAAACTTGACTAGCTCCAACATCGTAGTAACTGTGTTATGAAACATGATGGTTCGGATGAATATGGAATTACAATACCTGCTATGGTTACTATTGTATGCTTCTAAATGATATACCACATGTTTGGCACATGATAGTTTGCTAATCTAGAAATCGATAGTATAATTAACTTGATAAAGGAATCATAATTGTACAATGGGTCAATTGCCTTTTACGCAAAATGTTGTCAAGTTACGTCCACTCATACAGCCTTGCATAATCCTTGGAGTCATTTATTTCTGGTTCATGACGGGTAAGTCTAGCTGAGTACCTTCTCGTACTTAGGGTTTATTTTTCCCATTGTTGCAGATGGCACTGTGTATCATGGTTATTGCAAGAGTTGCTTCTATCCCACCATGGATGAGGAGTAAGCCTTGGGCAGGCTTCTTTATTAATTCCTATCCTTGCTTTTGTGGACCGTGATCCAACTTGGCACTATATTAAACTATGTTGGAAACTTTATTTTCGAACTTAATTGCTTCCGCTTTATTTATCAAACTCGGTTTGTAATAACATTTATTCATACTCTGATGACGAAATGTATCTGTGAACTTTATGTAATATGTGGCATGTATGTTGAATCCTGTACGATCTTGGTTGTTGTAAATCGTTTATCGAGACCCATCGTGGTACTCGACGACTACCGGGTTTATATGGGTTCAAGTATGACAGTGTGACCGCTTGCGGACTGCCATTATACTTGTACTCTTATAAATTGGTCGGTTCTGCGACAGCTGGCATCAGAGCAAGATTCAACATTAATTGTCACAAGTGTATTTAAAACAAAAGTTTTTGTTTTCCAAAAACCCTTCTCTAGCAACTAATAGTTATATAATAGGTATTTGAAATCTAAAGTGTGCCAATGATCACTTTCCTTATGCCCAAATTAAGGACTATTAGGTGGCTATTTAAGTACTAACATGGGGGTTTTTACTTCGTCGTCCATACGGCGTGCTATTGTATGGATACCATTCAGTTGAGTGGTAATGTATGGATCAAATGCCTCTACGCCAAGGTAAGATGATGAGGGTATGACCGCAAGATGTGAGCGTGCGGTCGGGGAGAGTTAGCTTTGGTACGGCTATGTATGCATGCCTGCATGCGTATATGGTACGTATTTAATTGTGGGTTTAAATTATTGTCGGGTAGATTGATACGGAGGTATATGTATGGGTATACATATATGGAAGTATTTACAATTACATTCTGCATATTTCATTATGGGTTTAGGGCTAAGATGAAATTTTATGTAGGTACACTAACAACGAAACGTGTAGCTCGACTAGTTACGCTAGTTATGAGAGAACGTATGTATGCCACCGTGTCTACCGTTAGAAACAAATTTTTCCTAAGTTTGTGAGGACGTACGGAACGAGCATGCATCATGATAATTATCATTCACATAATTACATTGTTCATCCCCTTATAAAATTCTTACTCGATTATGTAACTCTTATCCATTATGGCATTGTCTCACCAAAGGGTACATGTTAATGGTGCAGATGGCACGCACCAAGCAGACGGCTCGCAAGTCCACCAGAGGCAGAGCTCCCAGCCGTCAGCTTGCTCCACGTACCCATCAACGTCACATGTTCCTTGGAGAGTTTGGGATGCCTACACTCTTGTGGAGAGTGCTCAGCTATGTAGGCTATCCTAATGGAATGGAACCCCGCTACTTCTGGGCGAATGAGCAGTTAGGAGAAGGTCTCTTAGTTACCGTAGAGGCCATTGTTTGTCCCTGAGGTGACAATTCTGAGTGGACAGGCTGGTGTTATGAGTCAACTGGCAGGACTGCTGAAGAAGCAGCTGGCAGAGCAGCCTTTGGGATCCTGAGGGATATCATGGATCGTTTTCCTCAGGAGCTGGCAGCCGCTTTGGCTAGAGTCTTTCTGAGGGGTAACCCCTCCACTGACTCATGGCAGTAGGCAAGAGGAAGATCTTTGGAGATTAGTGCAGCAGAAGGGTAGAACAGCGATAACCCTTCCATGAGCGCCATGTTCGCAGTGATGAGAGTGTTAGATGGAGTAGAAGGTAGCCTCAGACGTGTGTCTGGTGCTCTTGGTCATGCCCGCGAGGACTGACGTCAGCTTCAAAGGGAGCACGACGTCGAGATTGAGAGGCTCAATGAAGAGATGACTCGGTTAACTCACCAGAGGAATGCAGCCTCGTCCAGGGAAGATGTCCTGAGAGCTCGATAGTTTGAGCTGGGGCAGCAGCTGGCCAATGCGGAAGAATACAACGATAATCTACATGAAGAGGTTCACCTACTAAACAACCAGCTCCACCCTTATGTCCCACCTAGAGCCGCAGAGATGGATCTAGAAGGGGACAAGGAAGAAGAAGAAGTAGAGCCTGAAGAAGAAGTGGAGCCTGAGGAAGGAGATGATCCTACGTCTGACCTCGATAGTGATCATGATGAGGATTAGATCTCTTAGTACTTAGTGGAAGGTCTAATGTATCACCTTTATTCATGTAATGGACCTGTAGTTCAAGTTTGGCATTAATGACCCGACTATCATGTAATGTTGATTAATCACACGTTCGGTTGAACATCAATGCAATTCCAGTCCCTTGTCAGTAATCACGATTTAAATTGCATGCGTTATGAGCGCGATGAGTGGTCAAATTGGGGATGTCATGTTGCGAGAATGAATTGTTATGCCTCTATTTTTATTGTGATTTTGAGAAATTTCTCCAGTAATTTCAGTTTGGCATGAGTACCTAATTCATCTGCAATCTCTTGACATCAACCAATAATCACTTATTGTTGCAACTTCGTAGATGACGCGCACCCGTGCTGGAGCTGGTGGCAGCCAGGATGGCAACCATGATGACTTGCCACCCCCACCGCCGCCGTCTGCTCAGGAGTTCTTTACCTAGTTCCTAGGGAGCCAGAGGACAATGGAGGAAGCTTTGCGCCTCATCGCGCAAAACACTGCTCGTGGCCACCCACATCAACTAGGGGCCGAGCCAAATCAGCATAGTACATTCAAGGAGTTTCTGGACACGAAGCCTCCAATCTTCAAGGTGGCTGAAGAACCACTGCAGGCTGATGAGTGGCTGAATACCATTGAGCAGAAATTTCATCTGCTAAGGGTCACAGAGCACCTGAAAGCTGAATATGCTTCTCATCAATTGCAAGGACCAGCAGGGATCTGGTGGACACATTTCCTGTCGTCTTTGCCTGCTAATGCGCGAGTTACCTAGGAACAGTTCAAGCTAGCTTTTAGGGGACACCATATTCCCCCGGGCCTAATGCGCATGAAAGTGGCCAAATTTATGAGGCTCACTCAAGGAACAAAGTCACTCACAGAATATATGCACGCATTCAACAACTTGTCCAGATATGCTCCAGGTTTCATGGATACTGAAGAGAAAAAGATAGAGAGTTTCAAGCGAGGTTTGGGTACCAAACTGATGAAGACTATGGCAAATTCTAGATGTGCCACGTACAATGAGTTCATTAGTGATGCCTTGACCCAAGAAAACCACAACAACATGCATGCAGTTGCTAAGGGTCGCAAAAGGACATATGAGGCCGGTGCATCTGGATCTTTCCAGTCAAAAGCGCCTATCATAGCTAGGCCACAATTCCGTCCACCTACACCCAAGTTTAGGCCTCCACCACCTAAAGCTCAGAATAACAGGCCACAAAAACCATTTTGTAAGGTGTTCACTATTGCCTTACCAAAAGGAAATGGCAATCAGGACAGCTCCACCGGATTCAGAAGTAATCAACCATGTTTCAACTGCAACCAACTGGGTCATTGGTCCAAGGAGTGCCCCCACCCCAAGAAGAATGGCAACCCAAATCAGAACAATCAGAGGCAGGTGAATGCCAGGGCACGTCAGGGACACGTGCATTATACCGCTATGGAGGAAGTGCCCGCCGGAGAAGTTGTCACGGCTGGTATGTTTCTCATCAATAAGCATCCCGCTGTTGTTTTATTTGATTCGGGAGCTTCTCATTCATTTATGAGTCAAGCATTTGCATCTAGACATGATCAAGAAATAATTGAAGTAAGTAAAGGGGGTTATAACATAAGTTCAGCAGGGGGTACTGTTACTACCAAAAAGATAGTCAAAAATGTACTCACCGCGATACAAGAGAGGGAGTACACCACGGATTTGATAATATTGCCCGGGTTGTCAATAAGTGTAATCTTAGGCATGAATTGGATGAAGGATCATGGTGTTCTTATTGACACTAGCACCCATACTATTATGTTGAGAGAACCCACGGGAGGGAATGTTTTTCTAGTCCCACTCTCCCGCGATTTCGAACCCCAACATTTAGCCTGTGCTATCCAAACCACCACAATATGTGATATCCCCGTGGTTTGTGAGTTTCCGGATGTATTTCCAGAAGAATTACCCGGTCTACCCCCGGATAGGGATGTGGAATTTAAGATCGAGTTAGTGCCAGGTACGGCACCCATATCCAGAAGGCCTTATAGAATGCCACCCAATGAGTTAGCGGAACTTAAGGTTCAATTGCAAGATCTATTGGACAAGGGTCTTATCCAACCTAGCTCATCTCCGTGGGGATGTCCAGCCTTGTTTGTGAAAAAGAAGGACAAGTCACTGAGAATGTGTGTAGATTACAGACCACTCAATGCTGTGACCATCAAGAACAAATATCCGTTGCCCCGCATCGACATCTTGTTCGATCAGCTAGCGAAGGCAAAGGTATTCTCCAAAATTGACTTGAGATCAAGTTACCATCAAATAAAGATCAGACCGAAGAATATACCTAAAACTGCTTTCTCTACTAGGTACGGCTTATACGAGTATTTGGTTATGTCTTTCGGACTAACAAATGCTCCAGCCTACTTCATGTACCTGATGAACTCGGTATTCATGCCCGAACTTGACAAGTTCGTGGTCGTGTTTATCAATGACATATTGATTTATTTAGAAAATGAGTCAGATCATGAAGAGCATCTGAGGATTGTCCTATCCAGACTGAGGGAGCATAAGCTATATGCCAAGTTTAGCAAATGTGAATTTTGGATGAGCAAAGTACCTTTCTTAGGTCACATTTTATCAAGGATGGAATCTCTGTAGACCCATCAAAAGTACAAGAAGTCATGGATTGGAAAGCCCCAACTTTGGTTCATGAAGTTCGGAGTTTTCTCGGGTTAGCAGGATACTATCATCGGTTTATTCCAGATTTCTCAAAGATAGCTAAGCCTATGACCAGACTACTTCAGAAAGATGAGAAGTACAAATGGACACCAGAATGTGAAATAGCTTTTCACACCCTCAGAACTTTGTTGACTACAGCACCTGTGCTAGCACAACCAGACATTGAAAAGCCTTTTGATGTATTTTGTGATGCATCGGGAATAGGTTTAGGATGTGTGCTTATTCAAGAAGGAAGAGTAATTACATATGCTTCTCGGCAATTGAGAAAACATGAAGTCAACTACCCTACACATGATTTGGAACTTACAGCCGTTGTCCATGCATTAAAGATATGGAGACATTACTTGTTGGGCAATGTATGTCATATCTATACTGACCACAAAAGCCTCAAGTATATCTTTACCCAGCCAGAGCTGAACATGAGACAATGGAGATGGTTAGAGCTAATTAAGGACTACAATTTAGAAGTGCATTACCATCCGGGTAAAGCTAATGTAGTAGCCGATGCACTCAGTCGGAAGTCCCATTGCAACACTATGGAAGCATTGTTGGAAGATGGATTCAACTTGTTACATCCTGCTGTACTACACAATATCACAATCAGTTGTTCACTTGAGGGCAAAATCATAGAGCTATAGCAGACAGATGTAGGAATAAGTCACATCAAGAGAAAAATGCAAGAGTAGGAAACCAAACATTTTAGATTGGATGAAAGAGGTGTATTATGGTTTGAGGACCGGCTAGTGGTACCAAAAGACCGTGAGCTAAGGAATCAAATTCTAGATGAAGCTCACTCGTCCAAATTGTCCATCCATCCGGGTAGTAGTAAGATGTATCAAGATTTGAAAACCTGTTTTTGGTGGACTAAGATGAAGAAAGAGATCACAGCCTATGTTGCTAGGTGTGATAACTACAGTAGAGTAAAAGCTGTCCATATGAAAACTACGAGACTACTTCAGCCGTTGCCTATTCCAGGATGGAAATGGGAGGAAATCAGCATGGATTTTATCACAGGCCTTCCAATGACGCCATAAGGTCACGATTCAATATGGGTAATTGTTGACTGTCTCACCAAGTCAGCACATTTTGTACCAATTCACACCACATATCATGTGGGGAAATACTCTGAGTTATATGTTTCCCAGATCGTGAGACTGCATGGAGTACCCAGGACTATAATCTCAAACCGAGGACCACAGTTCATAGCTCGTTTCTGGGAGCACTTACACCAGGCTTTAGGAACCAAGCTAATCAGAAGTTCAGCTTATCATCCACAAACTTCAGGATAGACAGAGTGAGTGAACCAAATCCTAGAAGATTTACTTAGAGCTTGTGTTATATCTTCAAAAGGTTCATAGGAGAAATGGTTACCTTTAGCTGAATTCTCCTATAACAACAGTTATCAAGCGAGTATCAAGATGGCTCCATTTGAAGCCTTGTATGGCAGAAAGTGCAGAACTCCATTGAATTGGATTGAGCCCAGTGAAAGGAGATACTTTGGTATTGACTTTGTCAATGAAGCCGAAGAGCAAGTACATATCATCCAACAACATATGAAGGCAGCTCAATCAAGACAGAAGAGCTATGCCGACAGAAGAAGAAGACCACTGACTTTTGAAGTGGGTGACTATGTATACTTGAGAGTATCACCCATGAAAGGTGTGAAAAGATTTGGGATGAAAAAGAAGCTTTCACCAAGATATGTAGGGCCATACAAAATTTTGGAATGAAAAGGGAATGTTGCGTATAAGTTACAACTTCCACTAGAGATGAGTGCAATATTTAATGTGTTCCATGTGTCTTAGTTGAAGAAATGTCTTCGAGTACCTGAAGAAGCTATTGCACCTACCAACGTGCAGCTTCAATCAGATTTGACCTATGAAGAAAAGCCAATTCGAGTATTAGAGGAGATGGAGAGAGTAACACGGAGTAAGATTATTAAGTTCTATAAGGTGGTGTGGAACAATCATAGTGAACAAGATGCTACGTGGGAGAGAGAAGATTATCTACGAGAAGTTTATCCCACCTTTTTCCAAGAATGGTAGGTCTTGCAAATCTTGGGATGAGATTTTTATAAGAGGGAGGGGCTATAACACCTCGGGTGTTAGCCTTGCATAACTTGACTTGCATAGCATGAACATGATCATAAAGCATTCATATACAAGCTTTGACATTTGAAACATTCGATTGAAACATGTGCAACATTCTTATTATTTCATGTTTCCATGTGTATGTGCATATGATCATGAGTGTAAACATGTAGATGATTGTGTGACCTTGCAAATAGCTTAAACATGTTTAGAATATCATCATGAACAACTTTGGTATTTAGGGCTAGGGCTAATTTGGTCATTAAGTCATAGTTTGAGTATGTATCATCATTTGAATGTAGCTTGTTGGACCAAGTTTGAACTAGGTGTTAGAGACCTTGCATGGAGGAGATCACTAAAGCAAAGTTGTAGTGTTTGACATAAGGAACAACTTTTATTTTTGGGTCACTAACTGATTCAGCCCCTAACATGTGTGAAATTGGATCACAAAAATCAATAAAATCAACATCTCATGACTTATGAAATTTTGCTAAGTCCTAGATCACTGACAGCCTGACAAGCCGACCTTGATCATGATTTTACTCAGTTTATGTTGCGAGTTAGCACGAGATCATTGAACAACATTTGGAGATGGTACTTAGGACTATGACTTTGGTTCTGAAAGAAATCACTGAATCGCTTTGCATAGGGAGTTAACTCGATTGCAAAACACGTCGTCAGGCTCGGCATTTCATGACTGAACGAACTGAATCAAAATCTTCAGTGGCCGACACCGGTAGGAACCGCACGCCGCATGGAGGTCATGGTGGCCGCGTGTCGCCGTTGCCCTGACCGCGCAGGCCACGATGCGCGTGAGCGCGTCATTATCACGCCAGCGTCCACCCGCTCCTGTCTGCACCCTCATTTCATTTTCCCGACCTCCTTCTTCACCCACAGCAGAGCCGCCGAGCTCCCGCAGCACCGAGTAGCACCGCCGTCGCCATAGCCTACGTAGGCTCGTGACGAGCCGCCCAATCGTCACCGCAGCAGCACCACTAGCTTCCCAGTGACCCACTGCCTCCACCCACACTCGCTGACCGCGCTTGGTAAGCCATCGCAACACGTGCAAGCTCACTGGAGCTCCGCCGCTAGCCCCGTCTCCGTGGCCACGTCGCCACCATCCACCCCAGGCCGCAATAGGGCGTTAGCTAGCTCTGTCGCAGCTCGGTGATGCTCGGCGTAGCGTTCAATCGAGCCACCATAGCCCCCACTGGCGTAGCGCCGTCGTCTAGCACCGCCGCTCCACCATGAGCGCCGCCGCTGTACATAGCCCCGACGAGAGGCCCCACCAAGTATCTCAATGGGTGCGCTAGGTCACGAGTGTCATGTAGCGTAGACGTCATCGCCGGTGAAGCTCGCCGTCGACGAGCCGTAGCCGCGCAGTGCCGAGCAACGCCGCTGCTCTGTTCGTGGCTCACTGGCATGTGGGGTCCCCTGTCAGGTGGGTCCCACCGGTCAGCGACAGGACTAGAATAGGCTAGTTCATTTAAATCTAGATCTGGTGTTGTTTTGTAAATTTTGTATCTTTAGTTTGATAGCTCCAAAAATTGTGAAATAAATTTCTAGTGTTCCTTAGGAAGTGTAGTATTTAGGAAAAATATGTTTTTAACATTTACAGTAGAAATTTTTGGAGATTTAAATAGGGATTTGAAATGTGCTTTTGAATGCATTCAAATTTGTTTATTTTATATCTAGAGTTCCTATACTCCAAAATTTATGAAATTTTTGTGGTAAGCTAGTATTAGCATATATGAACTCTGGTAAAAATTTGAGGACCAGTGCATGTGTAGATTTATAGTTATAGATTTTTCTTTTATGAATAGTTAATCCTTATGTAAATTTTTATAAATTAATTATGAATCCAAAATTCATGAAAATTTTTGGAGGTAATCCTAGTAGTATGTGGATGCTAATAAAAATAGGAAATCTGTTGCTTGACACTTTTCAATAGGGTTTTCCATTTATGCTATTTCAAGCCTTGCTGCCTTATCATTTTTGTATAGGATGTTCTACTTGGTAAAATGACATGAAATTTTTATAGTAGTCCTTTGATAGCATTAGAAAGGCACTGTAAATATTTAAGAATTTTTGAAACACATCTGATATATGTTTATTATTTAACCTAGATATCTAAATAAAACAATAAAGGCATTTAAATAAATAGTTTGAGCTTCACCATTATATTATCTTAAATGTATTTGGTATGCTTAAACTGTTGGTAGATTTTATGTTGTCAAATTTTGAATGATTACATGAAGTAGAAGTATTGTTACTTTGTATTGCATATTGAATAGTTTCCAGACAGATTCTGGAGTTTGATGAGT
The DNA here is from genome assembly GCF_019320115.1 of Miscanthus floridulus. Lineage (NCBI taxonomy): Eukaryota > Viridiplantae > Streptophyta > Magnoliopsida > Poales > Poaceae > Miscanthus > Miscanthus floridulus. The sequence continues at coordinate 40,799,106 of NC_089592.1, forward strand.
TGCATGTTGAAAATGATGTGTACTGTAAAAATGGTTAATAACAAAGTTGTAGAGAATTTGATAAGCTTTCCAGAAAGTCCAGGATCACTGTATTTGGATTAGTAGAACTTCAGTTATGAGTGAAACAAATAGCTACTATTTTGTGGCATAATCGATGCATTTTGGAAATAGTTAATTAAATAATCGAGAAGAGATATGCACCTACTCAATAAACATGATGCACTTGTTAACATATATGCATTCGTAATACTTATGCCACATTCATGCATCTAGGATCGGAGGAAGAGATCACGTTGCTGGAATTCGAAGAAGCAGAGGAAGGGGACCAGCAAGAGAATCCGCAAGCCGCAGCTCCCAAAGGCGTGGAGCAGAACCCTGAAGAGCTTCCGGAGTGCCCTGACCACCACCCTACTTCCTTTCTGCGAGGAAAGCCCCGGAGCATTATAAGTCTCCTAGTAATTTACAAATGTTTACTTACGTACTTATGATTGATGCATTAGGTTATAAGAGTTGAATGGAACCACTTGATGCATAGAAATTCCTTGTCCAGATATTACACCTTTAACCAGTATAGGTCCAGGATCGAATATATGCTTAGCCATGCTTAGACCGGTAGAAGTCGGGTGATGTCCTGTCACCTGCGAGATATAGGTGGATACCGGAGCATGGTTGGCTATATCTGCCATCGTGGAATAGAACCATGAGGTAAGAGTAAATCAAGACCGGATGGGAGGTCGATAGAGAAGCAACAAGACATGGAGGTCTTGGGTGTGGATCTATCCCTGTCTATGTCGATCAAGGACCATACCATTGTTGGAACTTCTGACAAGATTGAACGCATGCCTCTCACTTAGCTGGCCGGATAACTCGTTCCGACCGCGAAGCCGAGTAATTCAACTCAGGCCGGGACCCATTCTGTTGTGCGCTCCTTCCGGGGAACGATCAGACTGAGCCCAAGGGTAGGCTTGGCCTGAGCATCCTGGCATCTGGTGTTCCAGATTGTGCGGCGCGGTATGGACCCACGAAATATGTACCTGAGTTGTATCAAAGGTGACCTAAGGCTATCGTGGCTAGTAGACCTGGGTTTGTGTTAGGAATAAATTCCCAGCTGGTTGAAATCGATTCGAATCGCCATCTCTCCCGGATAGTGAGAAACTTGACTAGCTCCAACATCGTAGTAACTATGTTATAAAACATGATGGTTCGGATGAATATGGAATTACAATACCTGCTATGGTTACTATTGTATGCTTCTAAATGATATACCACATGTTTGGCACAGGATAGTTTGCTAATCTAGAAATTGATAGTATAATTAACTTGATAAAGGAATCATAATTGTACAATGGGTCAATTGCCTTTTACGCAAAATGTTGTCAAGTTACGTCCACTCATACAGCCTTGCATAATCCTTGGAGTCATTTATTTCTGGTTCATGATGGGTAAGTCTAGCTGAGTACCTTCTCGTACTCAGGGTTTATTTTTCCCATTGTTGCAGATGGCACTGTGTATCATGGTTATTGCAAGAGTTGCTTCATCCCGTCGTGGATGAGGAGTAAGCCTTGGGCAGGCTTCTTTATTAATTCCTATCCTTGCTTTTGTGGACCGTGATCCGACTTGGCACTGTATTAAACTATGTTGGAAACTTTATTTTTGAACTTAATTGCTTCCGCTTTATTTATCAAACTCAGTTTGTAATAACTTTTATTCGTACTCTAATGATGAAATGTATCTGTGAACTTTATGTAATATGTGGCATGTATGTTGAATCCTGTATGATCTTGGTTGTTGTAAATCGTTTATCGAGACCCGTCGTGGTACTCGACGAACTACCGGGTTTATATGGGTTCAAGTATGACAGTGCGACCGCTTGCGGGCTGCCATTGTACTTGTACTCTTATAAATTGGTCGGTTCTACGACAAACAGTGAGGTTCGACTGGTTCAATACAGCTATGATGATGATGATAGTGTAGAACCAGAAAATCCATAGAACCGACCATACTTCAACAGGTTTATGAAAGCGTGCCATATCCGTGAAAGCACAGACGAATCGGCTAAAATAGTCGATTCAGGTGGAAAAGGGATTACAGCATGTGAACAATCAACTGTTTAATATGGACAGATCTATAAACTCATCAGATCTAACCTATTATCCTTAATAGTGGGGTTTGACCAGATCGATGGCAGTCATGATAAAGATAACAGATCAAACCTTTAAAATAAACAGATCTATTCGCATTTAACAGAATCATGAAGACACATTATAAGCGTTAAAGTATAGACGATCGGCTATTTAGCCGATGCAGGCATAGCAAACAGCCAAGGTCATGCCTGGTCGAAAGCAAATCTACCAACTAGCAAACTCTGATTTAAAGTGCTAACAGTGGGGATCGACCGAATCGTTATAGCCATAATAGCGAGCTATAGACTAGATTCAACAAGCTAGTAAACCTTCTCAAGATCAGACACGCCTTAGCCACGTACTATGCATGATCAAGATCGAAGTAGAACTGCTGATAAAACATAATCCATCATTTAAAGTAAGAACCATCTCAATGTGACAAAATAAATGATGGACTAAAAAGATATGAGGCTGATCTAGATCGATCTCGATCGGCCAGGTTGATATTGTTGAAAATAATGACAACATGAACATCAGCAAGATCGGTAACTTAATGAATCTACCCGAGGGATGCCACCCTTAGGTAGAGCCGATAACTTGACCTTAATCTAATTTGAGCAGTGGAGGTCGAATTTAACCGATGTAGCCATACTTGAAATAAATAAGGATCGATAACTAACTTATACTAGAGCTCATAAGAGGTCGGCAGGACTGCTGCATCCTTACAAAGAAGAGTATAAGTCATGACGGTACTTACAGACAAGCTAGATGTCGACCAGATCGATGCAGCCCTGCTTGTTGAAGAATTCGTCGAGATCTATAGTATCCTACTCCTAAGGGTTGGCGTGAAGCTGAAAAAAGTAATTGGTATTGATTGATTGGATGTCTGTTACAATAGCCGGGGTCCAATATTTATACCCAGAACTTAAACATGAATCCTACTCAAACATGACTTATTACAATCTTTGAAATAAAAGAAAATATTCCTAATTTAAGATAACTTGGACCCTAATCTTTTCCTTTTTATAGAGTCTGACATATCTTCCTCCCCTGACGCCATCTGTACGTAATCCATTGATGTTATCTACTGACGTCATCTATAAAATAGCCGATTTCCGATACCGCATCAAAACCGGCTGATATCGATTCACATATGATCGATTCCTTGATGATACAATCTTGGAATCTTTGAGTCCCCACGTTCTTCTCTTCCCAATTTTTATGTAAACACATGCCCCCCAATTTTGGGATAAAAATGATTTTATTCCAAAATTTCTATTTACCTACTCACCGTGTCGCAAGTTCATTCCTAAATATACGCGTGACTCCTAATTTCTTGGTCTGAATTTTGTATAATACCTCAATAATATATTTTCCAACTTACTCGGGCCATTTCCTTTCCTCTTCTTTCTTGAGCAAGCCTCAACAACCAAAGTCGCCATCGCCAAGGCCTTAACCCTAGCAAATCCTCTGCTCTGTCAAGCTGTTATTCAAGTAACCTCCCTCAGATTTGGATCCATCTTGGCTGCAATGGCAACCAGCGACCACGTCCTTGAGGTATGCTTTCAAGTTCTCCATCTTCCAAGTGTCAGCTGTTACCATGCATTTCCTTTCTTCTCAAATCTTTTTTATTTGGTTTCTAGGTGATGAGGAGACAGAGCAGGTAGCACAACCATAGCTTCGACGCTCTAGTCGTACATGCACTCATGTGTCACTGAGGCCTGAGACACAGAGGAGGGGCTCTTGTCCACCTCCTAGACCATAGGGTCCGCTTCCCATGGTTCACCATGATCGGAGGGTAGCCACAGCCAGACAGGTGCAGCAGCTCCGCTTCCCGTAGTTTGAGGATTGGTTTCCACCAAGGCAAGATGAGCGTGCCTTAGAGAACTTCTACACAGTGCTGCAGGAGGATTTCTCTAATACTTATCTTAACAGTGGTGTTGCCTTCAGATCTCAGAGAGTCTGCTCCTTAGAGTCCCTTGTTGTAGCTGCAGGCGAGCAGATCCGTCCTCATCTTTTCTATCTACCAGGCTTGACAGATATTCTTGGACAGACTAGCCGCTTTGTTCCATCATGGGTCCATGAGTTCTACTCCTCTCTTTGGATTGACTAGAGGCATAGATTCATTCACTTTGCATTTAGAGGCCGTGACTATAGGCTCTAGAGCTCGAGGGTCAGAGAGATTCTAAGGATTCCAGAGTCCCTTATTCACCTTCATGAGGTATGCTATGGATAGACAAAGCCTCCAAGACACCCCCATGGTGGACTTGTGCCACCTACAGACCTTGTTAGACCATGCTTCATAGAGCCATTTGGCAAGGGGTCGAGCAGGACACCATGTGACCTTACTCCTACAACTTGGCTTCTTGATGCTATTATGAGGAGGACTCTGCTTCTGAGGATGGGTTACCATGAGGGCCTGACTCACATTTAGCTATGGCTAGTGTATCACCTTATGTCTCAGACTGCTTTTGATATTTGGGATGCGATACTTTAAGAGATGGAGGACACACTAGCAGAGGGCTTCAGAGGTCACCATCAGCTACCTTATGCTCATTGGATCATGTTCCTAATCAGAAAGGCAGCTACATAGAAGTCCCTAGAGACGATGGCAGAGTATACAGGTGCTACTACTGAGTTTCTGCCAAATGATATGACCTAGATGTTGCGTCACAGTCATGCGAGCACACCTCATCGGCCAAGGCGTCGCCTAGAGCTACCAAAGACAGCAGCTCAGCAAGATGAGATCATCAGGGGTATTGCAGTGATAGAGGAGGAGCAGCTTGATGCACAGTAGGAGGATGTGGTCGAGAGCGACCTGAGTGAGAGCTTTGATGATGACTATCAGCCAATTTCATAGATGGCCCCTTGACCACATGACAGAGAGGCCAGTGGCTCTTGCTCCACTCCACCATGGCCATCGTAGATAGACCCAGCTCTTCTAGCAGTACTTGAGTGGATGAGGCAGGACTAGGCATGCTAGGCACAGGAGACAACAGCTACACTTGCTCAGGTTTAGGCTCGACAGGATGAGTTTTAGAGGCAGCAGTAGGCCATGCAGCAGTAGTAACTTATGATCTAGCAACAGTTATTGGCTTCATGCAGCATGTATTCACTGCTATTGGAGTTGCTCCTCAGCAGTATACACCTCAGATAGGCCAGCCTGCTACCACCACTGCAGTGACTCCAGCTGTACAGCCCAGTGGGCTTCAGAGTCAGGGACAACCAGCTACTCTGTTTGCCTCACCTATAGAGCAGGTGTCCTAGTGGTTTGCTTCACTAGTGATAGCTCAGGGTCCTCATTTTACTCCTATTGTTATGGGCTTCACTCCATCTCAAAGTTCTTCAGTGTTAGTGATGGACACCCTAGTCTTCAGGAGTCTCAGCGCTCCTTTTAGTGAGTTTATAGGGTAGCCTACACCTCTAGCATTCTAAGTCCTTGTCCCTACCATAGTTGCTCTAGTTATCAGGACTACCGAGACGCTCCCATCGTCTATTGCATCATGAGAGCCACCTCAGATAGTCACTCCTACATTTAAGGCTTCAGCGATAGTGACAGAGGCAAATGTGGCTCCACTTCCTATAGTTATACTTCTAGAGTCATAGGCCACGCCAGTTACTGAGCAGACCCAGACCGCTTCACCTTCACTTCTAGCAATAGAGGGTTAGACCACTCAGAGTTCAGGGTCAGAGGATGATGATGCTCAGTTCTAGATCTCTCACCACACCTCAGCGCCTGACTCGACTCCTCCTATCCCACCGTTCGACCCTTAGGTTTTGGTGCTTGACGCCAAAGGGGGAGAGGGAGCGAGTACATTACATCTATGGGGAGCATGTGATTCATTTCTTTTGGTCTTCATGTGTGATACTTTATGCATTCATGTTTACTTTCATGCCTTGCATTACATACATGTGATGGTGAGACTTACGTGACATGTGTGCTCTCTACATTGATTTATATATATGACATGTCACTTGGTTATGCTCATTTGCTTTGCTTCCGCATTTTTACTCTAATTCAAATGAGCTTTATTTCAAGTATTCATGCTTAATTCATATCTATTGAGTACACCATGTTGGCTTGGGTCATATAAGCATGTCTAACCCCTTTGCTCTTATTGTCAAAAGCTTATATGAACCATGCATGTTGAAAACCTCACTCATCTCTTTTACATACTCGAGGTTGTGTTGTCATCAATCACCAAAAATGGAGAGATTGAAAGCATCTAGGCCCCTAGTTGGGTTTCGGTGATTAATGATGACACAAGATTACCATGACTAACATGTGTTTTTGCAGAGGCAATTTGAGTTAGGTTATGGTAATGGCAATTGATTGGGCAATCATGGTTGTCATGCCCCTATCAATGGAAATCATTTTGGTTTTCAAAGGATGGATGACAAGGTTAAGGACTGACTAGTTCTAAGTGTCGTTTGGTGTTGGAGAGACACTTAGAGTAGTTTAGGACTTTGTTTTTCCTTTGGCTGTACTATTAAGGGGGTATGGACAATTAGCTTGACCTAGGTAAGTCTAGTGGGTTAGGTATGGTGCATAGTTGTCAAACCTAGCACTAGGTAGCTCAGGAATAGCCCTAAGATCATTTGGAGTAAACTTCATTCACATAGGATTTTGAGTTAGAAGTGAATGGAGGGTCAAATGATTGACCGGACGCTGGAGGGTGCCTCCGGTTAGTTCATTTGATCAACAATAGTCGTCTGGTACTGATCGAACGCTGAGTGGAAGTGCACTAGACACTGGGGTCCTATGTTCGGTCAACTCTAGAGAGGTTATAGAGAGACATTTTTCTGACCGGACATGTCCGGTCGGTGCTGATCGAACACTGGTCAAAATCCAATAACTAACCGGACGCTGAACAGTGAAGTGACTGGACTCTAGGTTCCAGCGTCTAGTCAACATCAGTAAGGTTCCAGAGAGCATTTTTTTGACCGAACACATCCAGTCAGTGCTGACTGGATGCAGGTCAGCGTCCGATCAGAGCATAACGGCTCTTTGTGAGTATAATTGACCGGAGCATCCGGTCACCACACAGAATGCTGACTCAGCCTCCAAACATTATGTTTTGAATGAGGGGGTATAAATACTTACTCCACTTGTCCAAAGGAGGCCTCTTGCCCATTTGTTCAGCTGAGAAACACCTTGAGAGTGCAAGGGAGAGCAAGAGCCTAGTGAGGTGATTGAGATTTGAGAATCCAAGATTAAGTTCCTCATTAGTGCAAGGAGAGTAGCAAGTGTGCATCCACCCTTCTCATTAGGCTTGTCATGGTCAAGTGAGAGTTTGTGCTTGTTACTCTTGGTGATCACCATCACCTAGATGGCTCGGTGGTGATTGGGAGTTTGGTGATCATCCGGCGGAGCTTGTGGATGACCCAACTCAAGTTGTGAGCAGTTGTGGGCAATTCACCATGATGGAGTGTCAAAGAATCAGCCCGTAGAGAGCACTTGATCCTTGTGCGGATCAAGGGGGAGCTACACCCTTGCGTGGGTGCTCCAACTAGGACTAGTGGGGAGTGGCGACTCTCCGATACCTCAAGAAAACATCACCGCGTTCCTTTCCCTCTCTTTACTTTAAGCATTTACATTTGAGTAATTCATTTCATGTCTTTACATTCCTAGAATTGGCATGCTAGAGTAGGATTGGAACCTATGGTGCAAAACTTTTCTGCGGTAGAACAATAGAAACACATTCTAGGCACAAGGGGTGAAGTGGGCTAAGTGTAGGGCTTCATTATTACAAAGAATTTAGAATTAGCCCAATTCACCCCTCCTCTTGGACATCTTGATCCTTTCAATTGGTATCAGAGCCTCATGCTCACTAAATTAAGCTTAACCGCCTAGAGCAAGATGTCCCACAAGGATGGACCTCCTCCTATCTTTGAGGGAGATGATTTTCCTTATTGGAAAATTTATATGGAGGCATATCTAGAAGCTCTAGATGTTGGAGTTCTTAGAGCCACCTCACAAGGCTTTCCAAAACCTAAGCATCCCACACACCTTCAATGCGATGAAGTTAATTATGAGAAATGGAATGCAAAGGCTAGAAACACCCTCTTTAGAGGCATTTGCAAAGATGTTTTTAACCATGTGCGGAACCATAAGGATGCCCATGCACTATGGTCGAACATTTGTGCGCTCCATGAGGGAACAAAGAGTGAGCATGAGGAACGCTACCACCTTGTTATGAAAAAGCTTAATTCATTTGAGATGCTTCCTAGAGAAAGTGCTAATGAGATGTACTCACGCTTGAATGTTCTTATACAGGAAGTCAATGGGCTTGGACTCACATAAATGCAACCCTCCGATGTTGTAAGAAAGATCTTGAGTGTCCTCCCTATTGACAAATATGATAATATTGTGACGGTGCTTCATCAAGGTGATCTTTCCACCGCTACACCAACTGAAAATATTGGGAAAGATCAATGCACATGAGATGTACATGCACATCACACCACAAGATGGTTCTTCGTCCACCAAGAAGAAAGACTTGGCATTCATGGCTAGCCAAGAGAAGAAGGGCAAAGCAAGAGTTGATCATGATAGCTCAAGTGATGATGAAATTGATGATGCAAGTCTTGCTCTCATGGTGAGAAAAACTGCCAAGATGCTCAAGAAACTCAACAAGAACGGTGTCAAGTTTGATGGCAAGAAGAAGAAATTCTTCACTAGCAACAGAAGGAAACCTATCTCCGAGATGAATTGCTATAATTGTGGAGAACTAGGTCATCTAGCTCATCAATGCCCCAAACCTAAGAAAGACAAATACAAGAAGAAGTACAAGGGCAAGAAAGATTACACAAGTGATGAAGATGATGATGAGAAGAAAAAGAACAAGCCATACAAGAAGAAGGATGGCAAGAAAAAGGAATTCCACAAAAAGAAGAAGAATGGCAAGGCATACAATGTTGGTGATTGGCTCACGGATATTGATTCATCAAGTGACTCATCCGATGATGAAAGTGAGAACGAGAAGGTGGCTGCTATTGTAATTGATTCTTCACTATCTTCACCGACATCGCCGCTGTCATCCTCTACACACCTATGCCTTATGGCCAAGGGTGAATGAAAGGTACAAAAGGGTGATGATAGTAGTGGTGATAATAATGCTAGCAATGATGAAAGTGGTAGTGATAGTGATGATGAATTTGAATCACCTTCTTGTGATGATCTTATCAAGTTGCTAAACCAATATACTAAAATTATTAGAAAGACAAGAGCAAAAAAATGAAAAGCTAGAATTTGAGAATGACTCAGTCTTAGCAAAATATGACATAGCCAAAAAAGCTAGTGTTGAGCTTAGAGAAGAAAATAAAACTGTCATCCAAACTCAAGGAGCTCAAATCCTCTAAAAAGGAGCTTAAAGAAAAACATGATAAACTTGAGGGGATACATAATGAGCTCACCACTAGCTACAATTTGCTAAAAGAAGAGTATACCAATCTCAAAGTTAATCATGACAATCTTGTTATTTCTCATGAGTTATTATCCAATGAGCCACATGATGCTACTAACAATGTTGTTAAGATTGATATAGCTACATCATGTGATGACTTGATTATTGAGATCATTGAGCATGTTCTAGTAGCAAAGGCAAGAAAGTGGTTGAGTCCGACAACTATGATGAGTATGTCAAGATCAAGAATGAGAATGAGAAGCTCAAGAAAGATCTTGAAAAGCTATCAACCACCAACATAATTGTGATAGAGAATGTTAACCATGATTGTGATATAGCTCTTGAGAACGAGAAGCTTAAAGAAGAGAACAAGAGACTCAAGATGGAGAAAAATCATGATAAACTTAAATAAGAGAACAAGAAGCTCAAGTTGGAAAAAAAAACATCTCAAGACCGGTTTGAGCAAGTTCACAAGAAGCCAATATCTCCAAAGTGAGCTACTCATGAACATCGTGATGAAGATGGATAGAAGTGGCATTGGGTACTTGGCACATCAAGAGAAGAAAGCTCAAGCTCAACATCAACAACAACACAAGTCAAAGCCTAAGCCAAAGAGATGTGTTGAGTGTGGACAAGAAGGTCACTTTGCCCATGAGTATCAAACTCCACCGCCACAACCCTTGCCCAAGCATGCTAGACCTTTTGCCTTCAATGCTCATTACATGCTTAGAAAAGATTCTAGTGGAAAAATGAAAGTCATGTTCTTAGGTACTCCCAACAAGAATAGGCCTAAGAAAATTTGGGTTGCAAAGTCACTAGTTGAGAAAGTCAAGGGCCCTCATCAAGTTTGGGTCCCTAAGCATCAAGCTTGATCTCTTATGTGTAGGTGAACTACAAGACCGGTGGAAGTCATTAGGTTATTGATAGTGGTTGCACTCAACATATGACCGGTGATCCTCGTATGTTCACCTCACAAGATGAAGAACTAGATGGTCAAGAAAGGATTACATTTGGTGATAATTCAAAGGGCAAAGTTCAAGGATTGGGAAAAGTTGCAATATCAAATGATCATTCAATATCAAATGTGCTATATGTTGCTTCATTGAGCTTCAACTTGCTATCCGTTGGTCAATTGTGTGATCTTGGCTTTCAATGCTTGTTTACCGAGAAGGAAGTGGTTGTATCAAAGAAAGATGATGATCAAGTTATATTCAAGGGCTTTAGATACAACAATTTATATCTAGTGGATTTCACATCCAAAGAGGCAAACTTGAAGACATGCCTATTCACCAAAACATCACCTGGGTAGCTATGGCATAGAAGACTTGCACATGTTGGGATGAGCTCACTCAAGAAGCTAATGAAGAATGAATTGGTGAGAGGTTTAAAGGATGTGAAATTTGAGAAGGACAAGCTTTGTAGTGCATGTCAAGCCAGCAAGCAAGTTGCAAACACTCTTCCTACAAAAGCTTACATGTCAACAACAAGAGTGCTAGAGCTCCTTCACATGGACCTATTTGGACCAACAACTTACAAGAGTTTGGGAGGAAATCTCTATTGTCTTGTGATAGTTGATGACTACTCTAGATTTACTTGGGTGTTCTTCCTTCATGACAAGACTGAAGTGGCATCATGTTTTAAGAAGTTTGCCAAGAGAGCACAAAATGAATTTGAAGTGAAGCTCAAGAAGATAAGAAGTGACAATGGAAAAGAATTTGACAACACAAACATTGAAGCATATTGTGATGAAGTTGGAATCAAGCATGAGGTCTCCACAACATATACTCCTCAATAAAATGGTGTAGTAGAGAGAAAGAACCGAACACTTATCACACTTGCAAGAACTATGCTTAATGAGTACAATACACCCGAAGCTCTATGGGTGGAAGCTATCAACACCGCATGTTATGCATCCAAACGCCTATTTCTTCAAAAGTTTCTTGGCAAGACCCCTTATGAGTTGCTCAATGGGAAGAAGCCGATATCATTCTTCTAGGTGTTTGGTTGCAAATGCTACATCTACAAGAAGCGGCAACATTTAAGGAAGTTTCAGAGATGTGATATTGGCTTTCTTGTTGGTTACTCATCAAAGTCCAAAGCATATTGAGTATTTAATCATGCCACCGACTTGGTTAAAGAAATATATGATGTGGAATTTGATGAATCTAACGGCTCCCAAGGAGCACATGAGAATCTTGATGATGTAGGTGATGAACCATTGAGGGAGGCCATGAAGAACATTCTGGTTGGAGACATCAAGCCCAAAGATGATGAAGATGATGTACAAGTGATTGATCCACCGTCTTCATCAAATGTGCCACAAGATGATGATAAAGATGGGAGAGTAGAAAATGAAGACACCCATGTCTCTCATGATCAAATGGTGGCACAAGCTCAATATGTTGATGCTCCATAACCTCCCTCTCAAGTGGTTGATAGAAGAAATTCACCTCTACTACAAGCACATCCACAAGATCTCATCATAGGGAGTCCTTCAAAGGGTGTAATGACTTGCTCTCAAAAACTTGCTTCATTTATTGAACATCACTCTTTTGTTTCTTGCATTAAGCCTAAAAAGGTAGAAGAAGCTCTTCAAGATCCGGATTGGATAAATGCCATACATGAAGAGTTGAATAACTTCACCCACAATGAAGTTTGGACTCTTGAAGAGTGACCACAAGGTGCAAGAGTCATTGGAACAAAGTAGGTGTTCCACAACAAGCAAGATGATCAAGGCATTATTGTGAGTGTAACACCCTAGGTGTTTGCTTTCCACATTTGCACTGCATTTCATGAACATGAGCATCATTCATTCATTCACAAGCTTATATCACATGAAACATGTCTTTGAAACATTGCAACGTATCGTTATGTTTCATGTGTGTTGTTTCATTTATGAAATGAAAAGTGTGCAACACTTAAGTGCAACATGTGCCACTCACTTTAGTGAAGCAAAGTTAGTTAATACTATGCAAAAAGATCATGAAACGTGTGAAACATGACTATGAAACATTTGCAACATTTCTTGTGTTTTTCATTGTTTCAGTACATACCTTGCTTGATTCTTGTGTGACCAATGCATGGTGTGGCTAAAAATGCTTGTAAGTAACTTAGTTGCACCTAAGATGTCATTTGGAACATTGTTCATGTTGAGTCATTTGGAGTACTCACTTAGCTCTATCATGTAGTCCATCTGGATTAGATTTTGGCCGAGCGGATTAGGAGATAATCGGTGTAAAAATTTGCCTGTCAGTCGGAATCGATGAACACTGAAATGAAATGTTCAGATCGGTCATGGCCGACCGGCAACATAGGTCGTCCGCCGCGTGGCGCCGCGCGTCGCCGATGGCCTGACCGGCCAGGCCACGTTGGGCCTGAGCTCGGCAATTGAAGCCCCAGCACGCCACCGAGAGCCCCCCTGTGCCTCAGTTCATTTCTTCGCTTCCTTCCTTCTCCTTCATAGCCGCAGCGGACCGCCGCTGTCGCCTGTTGCTCCGACAAGCTCGCACGCGCTCACCACTGTGTCTCGCCTCACACCATCCCTCCCAAAGCTCCGCTAGCACCTCACGGTCCTCGTCGACGTCTTCGCTGTGCCGTAAGAGCTCTAGGTGAGCGGCATTGCCGATTCCGCGCACCGCCGCGCCATGGCTGCGCCGGTGACCTCGCCGTGGCCAGCTCAAAACCGCTCCTCTCTCCCTTCCCTAGCTACTATATCGCCTTCTCCATCTTGTGCTGATGCCTGGGTGAAGACGTCACCACCCCCGCCGGTCTAGCCAGGCCAGAACACAACCGCGCGCCGCCATGCGCCATGGCCGAGCCGCCGCGCTCCGAGGCCGGGGTACCTAGAGTCCGCTAGAGCTTAGGGTTAGTAGGTCATTGGACGCAATAGGTCATGGCGAGCACGGAGGTACCCTCCGCGTCGCCGGTAAAGCCACCGCCGGTGAGCTACGCCGTCTTCCGCGCCATCGCAGCTGTGTCCCCTGCTTCGCTGTCGCTGACCGATGGGTCCGGTTGACAGCCGGGTCCCACTCGTTAGTGACTGCTTGTTTCAAAGGATAGCTCATTTATTCAGTTTTTGAATGCAGTTTGTGATTTTTGTATCTTCAAATGTGTAGATCTAAATATTGTGATTCAAATTTTGTTGGACTCACAATGAGGTCTAGTATTTAAGAAAAATATGTCTTGAGCACTTTATGTAGAAATTTTGGATGAATTAAATAGGAACTTGAAAAGTGTTTTTGAATGCATGCAAACTTGTTTAAATCATATCTTGAGTTTTCTTGATCCAAAAATTGTGAAATTTTGTGGGTAAGCTAATATTGCTTAGTAGATGCTCTGGTTAAAATTTGAGAGACATTGCACGTGTAGTTTTTGAGTTATAGATTTTCCTTTTATCATTGGTAAATACTTGTGTGAATTTTTGTAAATTATCTAGGAATCCTATGGCCATGAAACTTGGTAGGTAGTATCTTGGTACCTTATGGATGCTAGGAAAAATATGAAATCTATTGCTTGACACTTTTCACTAAGGTTTCCTAATTATGTCATTTTAAGCCATTCTGCCTTACCAATTTTGTGTAGGCTGTTATACTTACTAAAATGGTGTTAACTTTTTATGGTAGTCTACATAGGGCATGTAGTGTCTACTGTAATTTTTTTAGAATTAATGGTGTAGGTTTCATATATGTTTACTATTTCCTCTAATTAATTAAATAAATTAAGAAAGGTATTAGAGGAAATGTTTTGGTGATGAACACCCTACTTTCTGGTGTCCTTGTGATATGTGTGACATGTGAGTAGATTTAGTTTTGTCCAATTATATGTTTACATCTTAAGTTATTAATTATTCGTTTGCATTATGTCCCTCTGGACAGATCTGGGGACTTTAGAAAGTTCCTCATGATATTTTGGTTTTCTGTGAATGAGATGAATACAAGAGTTGTAGATAATTTATGTATCTAGCTCCTATCAAAATTTGAGGGCATTTGGCCTAGTAGTTTAGAAACTACAGCTGTTTAAAGTTAGGTTCCAGTTTTTGCTTACTCTCTGCCTTGTGAGGACAGAGTTCTGTTGATCGATGAATTCGACCTGATAAAGGTTTGAATCATGCTTTGAGGTCTGAAAATGAATCGTAGATAATTTCATAAGCTTTCCAGATTGTCTTGTTGCATGTCATTTGGAATTATAAATCTCCAGTTATGGCTAGTTTACTGTACCACTACATAGTCTCCATTTTGTTGAAATACAAATGCTTGAGTGCATGCTTGTGCTATGTTCTTGTTGATTGTTTAGGGGTTAGCCTAACTTGAGAATATGCTTAGGTGCAGGTGCTAGGTCATTAACTGAAGATGAGCAATTATACATTAGGTTGTATAAACTTGGTAAGTAAAGTGATTTGAATAGGGCTTAAATTGGAATATGCAAACTACAGCGAATATGCGCATTCCCCGAGCATCCCTGACATTCGTTCATGTGCATCCATGATATTTATCTTGCGCATTCATGCAATAGGTGTGCCGGAGGGAGCAACATTGCTGGAGTTCGAGGGAGCCGACCAGGAGGAGGAGCCCGAGGTGCAGGAAGCCGACGAAGCAGTCGCCGCGGAGGAATTACCCGAGTGCCCTGACCACCAGCCTTCCTCATTCCTGAAAGGTAAGCCCCAGAGCATATTAAGCCTCCCATGCTTTTACAAATACATTGAGTATCTTTTATTCGTTGATGATGCATTAAGTATAGGAATTGGTTGGAACCAATTGCTGCATTATATATCCTTCCTTGTCCAGATATCGCACTGGAATCCTATTTAAGTTCAGGATGGGTTAAATGCTTAGCCATGCTTAGTGCGGTAGAAGTCAGGTGATTTCCAGTCACCTGCGAGCTTTAGGATGAAGTGGATCACGGTTGGCTATATTTGCTATCGTGGAAAAGAACCATGTGAATAATGAATTAAGACCGGACGGGGTCTTGTGTAGGTTTGAACATAGTGACTCCGTCTGAGTCGTTTAAGGACCGATACGTTGTACGTCCTCATGTCATGTTGAATGCAGCCTAACACTTAGCTGGCCGGATAAGTCGTTCCGACCGCGAAGCCTAGTAGCTCGACTTAGGCCAGGGACGCGAGCAGTGGCGTGCATTCTGGAGGTAGTAAGGATGTGCGGAGAGCCATTGGCATAAGTCCAAGGCGGGTTAGAGTCCCGAACAACCTTGGCAGAGTGGTTCTCTGAGAATGTCAATCTGTTCGGACTCGTGACTCCTGAATCATACCAAAGGTGACTTGTTTGCGACCCTGACGGGGGAAGCAGGGTTTGTGTTTAGGAATACCCCTCCAGCTGGATAGGAATCGATTCGAATCGCCGTCTCTCCCGGATAGTGAGAACTTGACTGAGCAGCGGCAACGTAGATTCAATTAATTTAACGATATGGTTAAATGGATGATGATGATAAGGTTGCCACAATGAATACCTGATATGGTTATTAATGTTTGCACCTTAATAAAATGATTGCTTAGTACAGGTGCTAATATAGATGACAGGATAATGGCTAAAAAGTCACTGCTAGTTAGGATAAGAGTTGATCATACTACTTATGCTTTTCTGCAAAAAGAAAGTGTCAGCCAGCTCCACTACATTAAGCTATGCATAATCCTTGGTGTCATTTGTTTGGTTTTCGACTGGGTAAGTCTAGCTGAGTACATTCCCGTACTCAGGGTTTATTCCCTCTTGTTGCAGATGACCTTCTGTATCAGGGATTCTGTAAGTATTGTCTCCACCCGGCGGGTGACGAGGACTAGATCATGGGCATGATCTCCTTTCTCTTATCTGAATGCTTTTGCGGGCCATGATCAGCAAACCAGTATGTGTATTTGAACTCGGTGTGTGAGTTAAACTATTTGCTTTCGCATGTTTACAAGACTTGTTTTGTAATAACGATGACTCTGTGATGATGTAACCTATTTGTGAACATCTGTGAAATGTTGTAACGTATGATATGTTATGTTGAATTACTGTGATCTAGGTTGTATGCAAGTTGGTTTGAAATCCTTCGAGATTTTAGTTGACTACCGGGTTTATATGGGCTCAAGTTCGAGAATTTGATCGTTTCGGCGATTGTTTTTGTACTTGTGCTCTTATAAATTGGTCGGTTCTATGACAGCTGGCATCAGAGCTAGATTCAACATTAAACATGTCTTACGGCTATTTAAAACAAAAGCTTTTGTTGTTAAAATGGTTTTCAAACTTATAGTTATATATAAGTGTTCAAAAATCAAAAAAATTATGGTATACTGGTGATCACATCCCTTATAGCCCACTTAAGGACTTCTAGGTGGCTTATATATAATTACTAACTTGGGGGAATTGATTGTTTCTATTTCGTCATCCATGTGGCGTGATATTGCATGGGTGCCATTCGTTTGAATGGTAATGTATGGATCAATTGCCTCTACGCTAAAGTAAGTATGAGTTGCGAGAGCATGACCGTCCAACCGTCGGTCTAGGGGAGAGCTAGTTGTGGTTACTAGAGTATTTACATGTTGCATACATGTATATATGAGGGTACTTAATTGTGGGTACATTTGTCGGGTAGTTTGGATACCGAAGTATATATATCGGGGGATGTATATATGGAGAGTATCTTAGTTACTACTTGTGTAATTAGCATTATATCTTGTTGGGTTGGGCTGCAATGAAGTTTTTCTAGCAGGTACGCTAACAACGCACCATGTAGATCGACTAGTTACCGCTAATTGAGAGAACGTATGTATGCCACCGTATATCCCGCTAAAGCTTAAATTTTCTTAGGTTTGTGAGGACGTACGGAACGAGCATGCATCATATTCACTCATGACATTCATATTGTATTACTCCCTCCCTTATAATTACTTATCCCAAGTATAAAGTACAATCTCTCAGCAGAGTAACCCTCTCACGTGAATTGCATCCCTTTTTGATACAGATGGCCGCGCCCGTGTTTCCTACTGGTAGCAGCACCTTTTTGGACCAGTTCGGTACTCCCACTTTGCTCTAGAGGGTGCTCAGTTCAGTCGGGTACCCGAAGGCACCCAGCTACATGTGGAGGCGGGCGATACCATTGGGAGATGTACCCTGGTACATCGTGACCTTTGTGGTGCCGCAAAACCCCTCAAGACCGTTGTGGCATGGGTGGAGCATTGAGACTAATGGACGTAGTCCATGGGAAGCCGCTCAGGTTGCTGCCCTTGATGTGCTAATGGATATAGCACAGAGCTTCGGGGATGAGTTAGTGGGTGGACCTGCTTCATCCATTCCCCGAGTGTCTCCTACCGAGGCTGAGTGGACTCAGGACGTTGGTCAGGCCTTGGTTTGAGGCCGTGGCGAACATGTGTAGAGCGACAACGCTGGAATGAGTGCTATGATGGCAGTCTTGAAGCTTTGTCGAGTCAGGCAAAACACCCTTCCAAGTGCACTAGATGAAGCTGGCAAGGCAATGGAAGCCCAGCACAGGTTCAGGTTGTGTGCCCGCAAGTATCGCCATAGGGCGGATGCATGTGGGAGAGCTCAGCAAGAAGTTGAGGAGATTCGTGGTATTGCAAATTATCGTCTACAACAGTGGGGTCAAACTGCACGTGAGAGACGAGCTTCATAACCAGCTGATGAACCTCACTATTGAGAGAGATGAGGCCGCACAAGAGTTGTATCGTGTGACACGTCACCGGGATGTCGCTTTAGAGTTAGCAGAAGAAAGACGTCGAGGTTGGATTTTGGCCAACCACAACGCCTTTCAAAGAGAGCAAGCACTACAAGAATAGCTTGAAGAGCTTCAGGTTGAGCACCATCAGCTACACAACCGTCTATTTCCTATTCCCCGTCCCATACCCAGGTATCCAATAGTGGGTGGACCTCAAGTAATTGAGGCCGATGAGGAAGAAGAGGACGTGCAGATGGATGATAATGTAGCTGAGCCGGCAGATGAAGAAGAAGAGGAAGTCCCAGAAGAAGTCCAAGGTGTCTCCGATATGGACAGCGGTCACTTCGACGAGTAGTTCGTTAGCAAGCCTCACTAGTTAAGCTTTTGCAGTCAGTGATGTAATGAACTCAAGTACGAAGACTGATGTGGGATGTACCTTTTTAATTCAAATTCGGCATGTAATGTACTTTAATTCGCTCCCTTCGGGATGCGTATCGTAATGGTTAAGTTAAAACTTGTCATGTTGGAATGCACTATGTTTGGCGCTAGTAATCTACTTGATGATGTGGTGATTGGAGAATGAATTATTGCCTCTGTTTATTGTATGAAGTTTTTTATTCTTGTCAGTAAATTCAGTTTGGCACGATTATATTGTTCCTCTCCAATGTGCTGACATCATCAATAATTACTAGTTGCCCATTGTGCAGATGCCTCATACTCGTTCCATCCGGTGCGGGTGATGATGATGATCTTCCGCCACCACCACCCACACCAACGGAATTAATAGCAATGCTTGCAGAAGGACAGCGCACTATGGCCAAGGCCCTCCGTACGATTGCGAATCGTGATGGCCGTGGTCCACGCCAAGGACCGGATCCAAATCAATACAGTGATTTCAAGGATTTCCTTGACACGAAACCCCCAATCTTCAAGGAGGCTGAGGAGCCTCTACAAGCTGATGAGTGGTTGAATACTCTCGAGCAGAAGTTCCGTCTGCTCCGCTTAACTGAAGTGCTCAAAACTGAGTACGCATCGCACCAACTGCATGGGCCAGCTGGCATTTGGTGGAGTCATCATTGGTCCACTATGCCTGCTAATGCCCAAATCACTTGGGATCAGTTCAAGTCTGCTTTCAGGGGAAATTACATTCCTCCTGGTCTCATGGCGATCAAACATATAGAGTTCATGAAGTTGACTCAAGGGAACAAGAGCCTGAATGAATACCTGCAAGCTTTCAACAACCTTGCAAGGTATGCTACCGAGTTGTGGACACCGATGCCAAGAAGATTGCTAGCTTCAAGCGGGGACTTAGCCCCAAACTGATGAAGACCATGGGAAATTGCAAGTGTGCTCATTTTAATGAGTTTGTGAATGATGCCTTATCGCAAGAGAACAACAATGCTGTATACGTGGCTTCGAAAAGTCGTAAGAGGGCCTATGAGGTGGGTGCCTCACAATCTAAGGCTCCCGTCGTGCAGAGGGCTCCATTCCGTCCTCCAGCGTCAGCTGCCAAGTTTCGCCCACCGCAGAAGAAGAATCCCGCCAAGACTGGGTTTCGCAAGGCATTTACAGTTGCTCTTCCCAAGGGCACTACCAGTCAGGGCAGTTCCAGGGCTCCACCAAGCAACATGCCGTGCTGGAACTACAACAAGACAGGCCATTGGGCAAGGGAGTGCCCTTACCCTAAGAAGAATAATTACCAGGGTGGCCGTCAGGGACAAGTGAACCACACTAATATTACTGAGATTCCTTCAGAAGAGGTAGTGACTGCCGATAAGTTTCTGATTGACCAACACCCCGCAGTTGTACTATTTGATTCAGGTGCTTCGCATTCCTTCATTAGTCCAGCATTTGCATCCAAGTTTATGCAGAAAACATATACTGTTGAGGGTGAGGGTTATTGTATTAGGGCTACCAGTGGTATTATCCCAACCAAGCTGGTAGTTGGGGATGTACAATTTGTGATAGAGGGGCGAAGTTATCAGGTTGATCTGGTAATTTTACCGGGGCTAGGTATCAATGTGATATTGGGAATGAACTGGATGGGCCATCATGGAGTGCTTATCGATACATCGACTAGGGTAGTTATGCTTAGAGATCCTAGCAATCAGGAGGGTTTTCTAGTACAGTTACCCAGGGACATCAATCTTTCTTGCACGACCAATGCAGTGCAAGCAAAGTCTCTGGTAGATATCCCTGTCATGTGTGACTTTCCGGATGTTTTCCCCGATGATTTGCCTGGATTGCCCCTGGATTGAGAAGTAGAATTCAAGATAGAGTTGCTTCCTGGTAAAGCTCCCATCTCTAGAAGGCCGTATAGAATGCCTCCTAATGAACTAGCCGAACTTAAGACCCAGTTGAATGAACTGCTAAAGAAAGGCCTTATCCACCCTAGTTCATCTCCATGGGGGTGCCCAGCCATCTTTGTGAAGAAGAAGGATCGATCTCTACGTAAATGTGTAGATTATAGACCCTTGAATGCAATTACAATCAAGAATAAGTACCCTCTGCCACGCATCGATATCTTGTTTGATCAGTTTTCTAAAGCAAAAGTCTTTTCCAAGATTGATTTGAGATCTGGGTATCATCAAATCAAAATTCGGCCTGAGGATGTCCCAAAAACCGCATTCTCTACAAGATATGGTCTATATGAGTACCTGGTTATGTCTTTTGGATTGACTAATGCCCCCGCACATTTTATGTATCTGATGAATTCAGTGTTTATGCCCAAGTTGGACAAATTTGTGGTGGTATTTATAGATGATATCTTGGTCTATTCTGAGAATGAAGAAGATCATGTGGAACATTTACGGGTGGTTCTCACTAGATTGCGGGAGCACCAGCTATATGCAAAGTTCAGCAAATGTGAATTTTGGCTTCGTGAGGTACCTTTTCTTGGACACGTGTTGTCCGATGGTGGAATTATGGTTGATCCCACCAAGGTGCAAGAAGTATTGAACTGGAAGGCTCCCATCTCGGTGCATGAGGTTTGGAGTTTTCTGGGGTTGGCTGGCTATTATCGTCGCTTCATCCTGGATTTCTCTAAAATAGCCAAGCCTATGACTCGATTGCTGCAAAAAGACATGAAGTTTGTCTGGACTCCTGAGTGTGATGCGGCTTTCCATACCCTGCGAACTCTTCTAACATTGGCTCCGGTTTTGGCACAACTGGATATCGAGAAACCTTTTGATGTGTTCTGTGATGCATCAGGTATTGGGTTAGGAGGTGTTCTTATGCAAGAGGGTAGAGTCATTGCTTATACCTCTCACCAACTTCGGAAGCATGAAGTGAATTATCCAACGCATGACTTGGAACTCGCTGCAGTTGTTCATGGTTTGAAGGCCTGGAGACATTATCTACTTGGCAATGTGTGCAACATCTACACTGATCATAAAAGTCTCAAGTACATCTTCACTCAACCAGAGTTGAATATGCGTTAGAGAAGATGGCTCGAGTTGATCAAGGATTATAACCTCCAAGTGCACTATCACCCTGGCAAGGCAAACGTCATCACGGATGCCTTAAGCAGAAAGTCTCATTGCCACTCATTGATTGAGAGTGATGTCCATTTGTCAAAGCTCCTTCATCCTGCAGTCCTTCACAACATCACTGTCAGTTGTACTCTACAGAGTCGAATTATTGAGCTACAGAAGACAGATGCTGGTGTGTTTCACATCAAACGCAAGATGAAAGAGCAAGAAACCAAACATTTTCGAGTAGATGAGGAAGGCGTGTTATGGTTCAAGGATAGGTTGGTAGTTCCGAAGGATAGAGAGCTTAGAAATCAAATCATATCCGAAGCTCATTCCTCTAAACTATCTATTCATCCTGGTAGTAGTAAAATGTATCATGATTTAAAGCCTCGATTTTGGTGGACCAAAATGAAGAAAGAGATAGCCGCTTATGTGGCTAGGTGTGACACTTGTTGTCGGGTCAAGGCTGTGCACATGAAAGCTGGATTACTTTAGCCACTCTCTATTCCAGGTTGGAAATGGGAAGAGATAAGTATGGATTTTATAGTTGGACTCCCTACTACTCAGAGGAATTTTAACTCTATTTGGGTGATTGTGGACCGACTGACCAAGTCGGCACACTTTATTCCTGTCCGCATAGACTTTCGTCCAACCGACTATGCGGAGTTGTACTTCAATTAGATAGTCCGACTGCATGGGATCCCTCATACTATTGTCTCGGATAGAGGACCATAGTTCACTACTCGCTTTTGGGAGCACTTGCACGGATTATTAGGAACTAAGCTAGTAAGAAGTTCTGCCTATCATCCGCAAACCAATGGGCAAACTGAACGAGTGAATCAAATCTTAGAAGATATGTTGAGAGCATGTGTCATCTCGGCTAAGGGCTCATGGGAAAAATGGTTACCCCTAGCTGAATTCTCGTACAATAATAGTTATCAAGAGAGCATAAAGATGGCACCGTTTGAAGCTTTGTATGGCTAGAAGTGTAGAACCCCGTTGAACTGGGTAGAAGCCGGTGAAAGGAGATATTATGGAATTGATTTTGTTCAAGAAGCCGAGGAACAAGTCCATACTATCCAAACCCACATGGCCGCAGCTCAAGCTAGGCAGAAAAGTTATGCTGATCGATGTAGAAAACCTATTGAGTTCGAAGTTGGAGACTTCGTTTATCTGAAAGTCTCACCTATGAAGAGTGTCCAACGCTTTGGTGTGAAGCGAAAGCTTGCACCGAGATATGTTGGTCCGTTTGAAATCATTGGACAAAGTGGTAAAGTGGCGTACAAGATTCAATTACCTCCTGAGATGAGTGCTATCTTCAATGTCTTTCATGTATCCCAATTGAAGAAATGTCTTCGCGTCCCTGAAGAGAGAGTTCCATTGGGGGATATCAAGTTAAAATCTGATTTGACCTTTGAAGAAAAGCTGGTCCGAGTGATTGACACTTGTGAGCGAGTGACTCAGAGTCAGGTGGTCAAGTTCTACAAAGTCATGTGGAGTAATCAGGGTAGTGAACGCGATGCAACGTGGGAAAGGGAAGATTATTTGAGGGATGGTTATAAGGAATTCTATCAACAATGGTACGCTTTTCAAATCTCGGGATGAGATTTTTATAAGGGGGGAGGGCTGTAACACCCCAGGTGTTTGCTTTCCACATTTGCACTGCATTTCATGAACATGAGCATCATTCATTCATTCACAAGCTTATATCACATGAAACATGTCTTTGAAACATTGCAACGTATCATTATGTTTCATGTGTGTTGTTTCCTTTATGAAATGAAAAGTGTGCAACACTTAAGTGCAACATGTGCCACTCACTTTAGTGAAGCAAAGTTAGTTAATACTATGCAACAAGATCATGAAACGTGTGAAACATGACTATGAAACATTTGCAACATTTCTTGTGTTTTTCATTGTTTTAGTACATACCTTGCTTGATTCTTGTGTGACCAATGCATGGTGTGGCTAAAATGCTTGTAAGTAACTTAGTTGCACCTAAGATGTCATTTGGAACATTGTTCATGTTGAGTCATTTGGAGTACTCACTTAGCTCTATCATGTAGTCCATCTGGATTAGATTTTGGCCGAGCAGATTAGGAGATAATCAGTGTAAAAATAAGCCTGTCAGTCGGACTCGATGAACACTGAAACGAAATGTTCAGATCGGTCATGGCCGACCGGCAACAGAGGTCGTCCGCCACGTGGCGCCGCGCGTCGCCGACGGCCTGACCGGCCAGGCCACATCGGGCCTGAGCTCAGCGATTGAAGCCCCAGCACGCCACCGAGAGCCCCCCTATGCCTCAGTTCATTTCTTCGCTTCCTTCCTTCTCCTTCGCAGCCGCAACGAACTGCCGCTGTCGCTTGTTGCTCCGACGAGCTCGCACGCGCTCACCGCTACGTCTCGCCTCGCACCATCCCGCCCAAAGCTCCGCTAGCACCTCATGGTCCTCGTCGACGTCTTCGTTGTGCCGTAAGAGCTCTAGGTGAGCGGCATTGCTGATTCCGCGCACCGCCGCGCCATGGCCACGCTGGTGACCTCGCCGTGGCCAGCTCAAAACCGCTCCTCTCTCCCTTCCCTAGCTACTGTATCGCCTTCTCCGTCTTGTGCTGATACCTGGGTGAAGACGTCACCACCCCCGCCGGTCCAGCCAGGCCGAAACACGGCCACACGCCGCCGTGCGCCATGGCCGAGCCTGCCGTGCTCCGAGGCCAGGGTACCTAGAGTCCGCTAGAGCTTAGGGTTAGTAGGTCATTGGACGCGGTAGGTCATGGCGAGCACGGAGGTACCCTCCGCGTCACCGGTAAAGCCACCGCCGGCGAGCTACGCCGTCTTCCGCGCCATCGCAGCCGTGTCCCCTGCTTCGCTATCGCTGACCGGTGGGTCCGGCTGACAGCCGGGTCCCACTCGTCAGTGACTGCTTGTTTCTAAGGATAGCTCATTTATTTAGTTTTTGAATGCAGTTTGTGATTTTTGTATCTTCAAATGTGTAGATCTAAATACTGTGATTCAAATTTTGTTAGACTCACAATGAGGTCTAGTATTTAAGAAAAATATGTCTTGAGCACTTTATGTAGAAATTTTGGATGAATTAAATAGGAACTTGAAAAGTGTTTTTGAATGCATGCAAACTTGTTTAAATCATATCTTGAGTTTTCTTGATCCAAAAATTGTGAAATTTTGTGGGTAAGCTAGTATTGCTTAGTAGACGCTCTGGTTAAAATTTGAGAGACATTGCATGTGTAGTTTTTGAGTTATAGATTTTCCTTTTATCATTGGAAAATACTTGTGTGAATTTTTGTAAATTATCTAGGAATCCTATGGCCATGAAACTTGGTAGGTAGTATCTTGGTACCTTATGGATGCTAGGAAAAATATGAAATCTGTTGCTTGACACTTTTCACTAAGGTTTCCTAATTATGCCATTTTAAGCCATTCTGACTTACCAATTTTGTGTAGGCTATTATACTTACTAAAATGGTGTTAAATTTTTATGGTAGTCTACTTAGGGCATGTAGTGTCTACTGTAATTTTTGTACAATTAATGGTGTAGTTTTCATATATGTTTACTATTTCCTCTAATTAATTAAATAAATTAAGAAAGGTATTAGAGGAAATGTTTTGGTGATGAACACCCTACTTTCTGGTGTCCTTGTGATATGTGTGACATGTGAGTAGATTTAGTTTTGTGCAATTATATGTTTACATCTTAAGTTATTAATTATTCGTTTGCATTATGTCCCTCTGGACAGATCTGGGGACTTTAGAAAGTTCCCCATGATATTTTGGTTTTCTGTGAATGAGATGAATACAAGAGTTGTAGATAATTTATGTATCTAGCTCCTGTCAAAATTTGAGGGCATTTGGCCCAGTAGTTTAGAAACTACAGCTGTTTAAAGTTAGGTTCCAGTTTTTGCTTACTCTCTGCCTTGTGAGGACAGAGTTCTGTTGATCGATGAATTCGACCTGATAAAGGTTTGAATCATACTTTGAGGTCTGAAAATGAATCGTAGATAATTTCATAAGATTTCCAGATTGTCTTGTTGCATGTTATTTGGAATTATAAATCTCTATTTATGGCTAGTTTACTGTACCACTACATAGTCTCCATTTTGTTGAAATACAAATGCTTGAGTGCATGCTTGTGCTATGTTCTCGTTGATTGTTTAGGGGTTAGCCTAACTTGAGAATATGCTTAGGTGCAGGTGCTAGGTCATTAACTGAAGATGAGCAATTATACATTAGGTTGTATAAACTTGGTAAGTAAAGTGATTTGAATAGGGCTTAAATTGGAATATGCAAACTACAGCGAATATGCGCATTCCCCGAGCATCCCTGACATTCGTTCATGTGCATCCATGATATTTATCTTGCGCATTCATGCAATAGGTGTGCCGGAGGGAGTGACGTTGCTAGAGTTCGAGGGAGCCAACCAGGAGGAGGAGCCCGAGGTGCAGGAAGCCGACGAAGCAGTCGCCGCGGAGAAATTGCCCGAGTGCCCTGACCACCAGCCTTCCTCGTTCCTGAAAGGCAAGCCCCAGAGCATATTAAGCCTCTCATGCTTTTACAAATACATTGAGTATCTTTTATTCGTTGATGATGCATTAAGTATAGGAATTGGTTGGAACCAATTGCTGCATTATATATCCTTCCTTGTCCAGATATCGCACTGGAATCCTATTTAAGTTCAGGACGAGTTAAATGCTTAGCCATGCTTAGTGCGGTAGAAGTCAGGTGATTTCTGGTCACCTGCAAGCTTTAGGATGAAGTGGATCATGGTTGGCTATATTTGCTATCGTGGAAAAGAACCATGTGAATAATGAATTAAGACCAGACGGGGTCTTGTGTAGGTTTGAACATAGTGACTCCGTCTGAGTCGTTTAAGGACCGATACGTTGTATGTCCTCATGTCATGTTGAACGCAGCCTAACACTTAGCTGGCCGGATAAGTCGTTCTGACCAGCGAAGCCTAGTAGCTCGACTCAGGCCGGGGTACGCGAGCAGTGGCGTGCATTCTGGAGGTAGTAAGGATGTGCAGAGAGCCATTGCCATAAGTCCAAGGTGGGTTAGAGTCCCGAACAACCTTGGCAGAGTGGTTCTCTAAGAATGTCGATCTGTTCGGACTCGCGACTCCTGAATCGTACCAAAGGTGACTTGTTTGCGACCCTGACGGGGGAAGCAGGGTTTGTGTTTAGGAATACCCCTCCAGCTGGATAGGAATCGATTCGAATCGCCGTCTCTCCCGGATAGTGAGAACTTGACTGAGCAGCGGCAACGTAGATTCAATTAATTTAACGATATGGTTAAATGGATGATGATGATAAGGTTGCCACAATGAATACCTGATATGGTTATTAATGTTTGCACCTTAATAAAATGATTGCTTAGTACAGGTGCTAATATAGATGATAGGATAATGGCTAAAAAGTCAATGCTAGTCAGGATAAGAGTTGATCATACTACTTATGCTTTTATGCAAAAAGAAAGTGTCAGCTAGCTCCACTACATTAAGCTATGCATAATCCTTGGTGTCATTTGTTTGGTTTTCGACGGGTAAGTCTAGCTGAGTACATTCCCGTACTCAGGGTTTATTCCCTCTTGTTGCAGATGACCTTCTGTATCAGGGATTCTATAAGTATTGTCTCCACCCGGCGGATGACGAGGACTAGATCATGGGCATGATCTGCTTTCTCTTATCTGAATGCTTTTGCGGGCCATGATCAGCAAACCAGTATGTGTATTTGAACTCGGTGTGTGAGTTAAACTATTTGCTTCCGCATGTTTACAAGACTTGTTTTGTAATAATGATGACTCTATGATGATGTAACCTATTTGCGAACGTCTGTGAAATGTTGTAACGTACGATATGTTATGTTGAATTACTGTGATCTTGGTTGTATGCAAGTTGGTTTGAAATCCTTCGAGATTTTAGTTGACTACCAGGTTTATATGGGCTCAAGTTCGAGAATTTGATCGTTTCGACGATTGTTTTTGTACTTGTGCTCTTATAAATTGGTCGGTTCTGTGACAGTGAGGAACAAGGAAAGACTAGTTGCAAAGGGGTTCTCTCAAGCTGAAGGGTTGGATTTTGGAGAGACCTTTGCATCGGTTGTAAGACTTAAAGCCATTCATATCCTCCTTGCATATGCATCACATCATGAAATGAAATTATATCAAATGGATGTTAAAAGTGCATTTTTAAATGGTTTCATAAAAATGAACTAGTCTATGTTGATCAACCTCCTGGATTTGAAGGCCCTAGATATCCTAATTATGTTTATAGGTTGTCCAAGGCGCTATATGGGCTTAAGCAAGCCCCAAGAACTTGGTATGAGCGCCTTCGGGATTTCCTCGTTGAGAAGGGCTTCACCATTGGGAAGGTTGATACCACACTATTTACCAAGGAACTTGATGGAGAGATCTTCATTTGTCAAGTATATGTTGATGATATCATATTTGGATCATCAAATGAAGATTATTGCAAAGAGTTTGGTGAATTGATGTCAAAAGAGTTCGAGATGTCTATGATTGGAGAGCTTACATTCTTTCTTGGTTTTCAAGTCAAGCAAATGAGAGAAGGGATTTTCATCTCTCAAGAAAAGTACACCAAGGATCTTCTCAAGAGGTTCAATATATATGAATATAAGCCAATCAAGACACCAATGCCATCTAATGAACATCTCAACCTAGATAAGGGAGGTAAATCGGTTGATCAAACTCTCTACCGTTCTATGATTAGTAGTTTATTGTATTTGACCGCATCTAGGCCCGACATCATGTTTAGTGTGTGTATGTGTGTTAGATTTCAAGCTAATCCTAAGGAGGCTCACATGGTTGCCGTTAAAAGAATCCTTAGGTACCTTAAGCACACACCAAGCATTGGTCTTTGGTATCCTAAAGGAGCTAGATTCCAACTAGTTGGCTATTCCGATTCGGATTATGCCGGTTGTAAAATTGATAGAAAAAGCACATCCAAAGGGTGCCATTTGCTTGGTAAAGCAAAATAGTGTGGCTTTGTCCACCACCAAATCGGAATACATTGCCACGGCACCAAGCACATAGATATTCGCCATCATTTTCTTAGAGATCATATTGCTAAAAATGATATATCACTAGAAGGTGTAAGGACCAAGGATCAATTGGCAGATATCTTCACTAAACCGCTAGATGAGGCTACATTTTGTCGATTGAGGAATGAGCTCAATGTGCTTGATTTTAGTAACTTCACTAAAAAATGAGCTTGTGTTGTCCCTTGCATTGTATTGTAATATACAACATGTTTAATTTTTAGTAATGCACTTAGGGCTTGTCTAACATGGTTAAGATAACCACCGAAAAGCGAGTGAAGAAGCTTAACCTTGGATCAAACTTGACAAGCAACTAGAATTACTTTCAAGTATTGCATTGCATGTGCATGTGTTTGCTTTGTCATTTCTTTTTGGTTATTTTTTGAGCACCCACTGTGTTTATCCACAAATAGGGAGGGCATTTGAAGCTCCTATTGGTCATAAAATTCTCTTGTGTGGTCACATGGTGCTCCTTGCCCATTTTATTGCATATTTTCTTAAAAAGAATTATAGCCTAGCAAAATACTTTGAAAATTTTGAGGGTTTGAGAGATGTCTCTAACATCAGTCTCAATTGGTGTTTATTTGAGTCTTATTGAAGTTGGGACTTGATTGGGAAAATGCAGCATGAAGGGACTTCGAAGATCTACTAGAAAAAGGTGATCGGACGCTGCACCGGACTCTGTTTCTGGCATCTGGTTAGTTCATAGGAGGTGAACAGATGCAGCGTAGGAGTGGCCGAACGCAACACAGTGCTCTTCCTGCGTCCGGTGTGAAAGTGACCCTACGTCCGGTCAAACAAGGAAGACGATGTTAGAATCGATCGGACTCGGCTGAGCGTCCGATCATGAGGGACCGGATGCGTTCGGTCATGACTTGAGGGGTTTTGGACCTCTCTGTTGTCGACAAGACTCTAGGTGGCAGTGTTCGGTCGTTGCCACCGGTGCATCCGGTAAGTTGAATCTGAGTGGATCTAACTTCCTTATCTCCTCTATCTCGCGGGGCCCACCTTAAACTATGTTTCCTTCCTCTCGCCTACATATAGGTCATCCGCGTAGCCTGCTCTTATGCCCTCATCTACCATAGCACCGTTGCGTCTGTGCCGACCTCACTCGCGCCGTTGCCTGCCTTCGTCGTCATGCCGCCACACAGCCACGAACATGCCTGCTCCACCTACACACTGTCGCGCCACTGCCATGCACACGCTCACGCCCACCTTCGCCGCCCATGCCGCATCACTGCCACACACATGCCAATGCCCGTTTGTGCTGCACCTGTGCCTCCTACGCTGTGCTAGCACCGCCGCTGCCTTGCCAGCATGCACACCCACGTTTGCCTCGCATCGCCGTGCCATCATGCCTGCTTTTGCTGTCGTGCCGTCGCGCTCGCTTCCTCACTGTCTTGACAAACCCTAACCCTAGCCTTACATTACTGATTCTAGTGGTGCCCCATGATCCTCTCCTTTGCTCGTCGGTCACCGGTTCATCAGGTAGCAAGTCATCGCTTTCAATTTCTTATCTACTACTTGCTTCTTAGGGTTTCATACCTCTAGATGAATATAGTGATTATTTATATTTCCTATCTATTCCATCATGCAGCGAGTCGGTGCTCTTGTGGTTGATTTGGCAGTGTTAGTAAACTTGGGGCCAAGCCTCATGAGTGTTAGTTGGCAGTTGCTTCTTATCAGTGGTAGTAATTCTCGTCCACTTCTAAAATGGCACGTTGCAAGAATGTCGAAGGTGGTCTCGGTGATGAGGATCCAAGGCCTTCGCCATGCCTGACTGCTCAGGAGAAAGGAAAGGTAAAAAAGACCATAACAAAGAAGCGCAAGTTTGCTGATGTGGAGACAGAGAGAGCAGCAGTAGTGGCAGCCGCCATAGAGCGAGCAAAGAGAGGTGGATCTAGGAGTGGCGTTCATATCACCGATTAGTTGTCACCAGCACAAAGGGCCACCATCGAGAGGGTTGAGACTCGTCATGGTAGTCCACCTAGGACACTCATGCTTGGAGGACGGTGTGTCTATTTAGAGGAGAGTCAGCCTCAGTGGGAGACTGAGCAGCAGATGCAGTCAGCAGAGCAAATAGAGGGTACTCAACAGGCAGAGTAGGTTGAGGAGATAGAGCAGACAGCACAGCCATAGCTTTGCTTTGTGCAGTTTGAGGATTGGTTTCCGCCGAGGCCTGAGACATAGAGGAGGGGCTCTCGTCCACCTCCCAGACCATAGGGTCTGCCTCCAGTGGTTCACCATGATCGGAGGGCAGCCACAGCCAGACAGGTGCAGTAGCTCTACTTTGTGCAATTTGAGGATTGGTTTCCGCTGAGGCAGGATGAGCATGCCTCAGAGAACTTCTACACGGTGTTGTAGGAGGATTTCTATAATGCTTATTTTAATAGCGGAGTTGCCTTCAGATCTCAGAGAGTCTGCTCCTTAGAGTCCCTTGTTGTAGCTATAGGCAAGCAGATCCATCCTCACCTTTTCTATCTACAGTTTTGACAGATCTTCTTGGACGGACTGTCCGCTTTGTTCCATCATGGGTCCATGAGTTCTACTCCTCTCTTTGGATTGACCCGTGGCACAGATTCATTCACTTTGCATTCAGAGGCCATGACTATAGGCTCTAGAGCTCGAGGGTCAAAGAGATTCTGAGGATTCTAGAGTCCCTTATTTGCCTTCACGAGGTATGCTATGGATAGACAGAGCCTCTGAGACTTCCTCACGGCGGACTTGTGCCACCTACAAACCTTGTCAGACCATGCTTCACAGAGCCATTTGGTGAGGGGTTGAGTAGGACACCACGTGACCTTACTCCTATAGCTTGGCTTCTTGATGCTATTATGAGGACTCTGCTCCTGAGGATGGGTTACTATGAGGGCCTGACTTGCATTCAACTATGGCTAGTGTGTCACCTTGTGTCTTAGACTGCTTTTGATATTTGGGATGTGATACTTTTAGAGATGGAGGACACACTAGTAGAAGGCTTCAGAGGTCACCGTCAGCTGCCTTATGCTCATTAGATCACGTTCCTAATTAGAAAGGCAGTTACACAGAAGTCCCTAGAGACGATGGCAGAGTATACAGGTGCTACTACTAAGTTTTCACCATATGATATGACCTAGATGCTGCATCACAGTCGTGCGAGGACACCTTGTCAGCCAAGCCATCGCCTAGAGGTACCAGAGACAATAGCTCAGCAAGATGAGATCATCAGGGGCATTACAGCGACAGAGGAGGAACAACTTAATGCACAGCAGGAGGATGTGGTCAAGAGTGACCCAAATGAGAGCTCTGATGATGACTATCAGCTGATTCTATAGATGGCTCCTCGACCACATGATAGAGTGGCCAGTGGCTCCAGCTCCGCTCCACCATAGCCACCATAGATAGACCTAGTTCTTGTAGCAGTACTTGAGCGGATGTGGTAGGACCAGGCATGCTAGGCATAGGAGATAGCAGCTACACTTGCTCAGGTTCAGGCTCGACAGGATGAGTTTTAGAGGTAGCAGCAGGCCATGCAGCAGCAACAACTTATGATCCAGCAGCAGTTACTTGGCTTCATGCAGCATGTTACTTGGCTTCATGCAGCATGTATTCACTGCTATTGGAGTTGCTCCTCAGCAGTCTACACCTCAAATAGGCCAGCCTATTACCACCACTACAGTGACTCCAGCTGTATAGCCTAGTGGGCTTTAGAGTCAGGGACATCCAGCTACTCAGTTTGCCTCACCTACAGAGTAGGTGTCCCAGTGGTTTGCTTTACTAGTGACAGCTCAGGGTCCTCATTTTACTCCTATTCTTACTATAATAGAACCGACCAATTATATGAAATTAAGTAAGAAAATCATCTGCCAGAGCAGACGATTTAGCAAACTTAAGCCCGTATAACCTGATAGTTCATGAAATCACAAAGGATTTCAAACCAACTCACATACCAGCCAAGATCATAATAAGTTTAGCGGTCACCATCACATATTACATAAAAGTTCGCATCTCAGATACATCAGAGTTTAAACATAGTTATTACAAAACGAGTTCAAATAGAAGTAGCGGAAGCCATTTGTTCAAAACCACACACACTCACACAGAGTTCAAATACAGTGCCAGCTAATGATCATCTCCAACAAAAGCATCAGACGAGACGTAAGGAATGACCATGCCCATGGTCCTAAGCATCACCCATCGCAGGATAAAGGCAGTTGATACAGTAGCCGTAATACATCTGCCCATCTGCAACAAGTGAGAATAAAACCCTGAGTACAAGAAGGTACTCAGCTAGACTTACCCGACATAACCGAAAATAAAGTGACACCAAGGATTATGAAGGGCTTTATAGTAGGGTAGCTGACTCATTTGCAAAAAGAGGCATTTTTAGTATTTCAAGAACCTTTCCAAAATCATTATTGTCAAGTTAATTATTATTAACCTGTCGACTACATTTGCACCTATACTAGGGCAAGCATGTGATTAAGCAAATAATGATAACCAATGATCATTAACAACTTTCATAATGTCATATTCATTATAACTGTCCAAGTGTTCCATCAACATTACTATGATGAAGTCACTCAAGTCAAGTGCTCACAATCCAGGAGCGATGGCGATTCGAATCGATTCTTAACTAGCTGGTGATTTCTTCCTTACACAAACCTCACTCACCCACTAAAGTGAGGTATTGGTCACCGAGTCAACTATCCAGGAAAATCTCGAGTTTGCTAGGAACCACATGTACCCGGGGGCCGACCGACTGCCCTTTGGTCTTACCATCGCGCCCCCGTGTCCTACCGCACCTGCTTTGGTATAGTGCGCTGCGGGCAATCTACTCGGCCTGAATAATCTCCCAGCTTCATAGTCGAAAGGTACCTTATTCAGCCAGCTAAATGTAAGGCATGCATTCAACATGACCTGAGGCCCAACAACGGTTGGTCCTTAATCGACACAGACGGAAAAGCACTACAGTCCAAAACTCTGTAAGTCTCCGTCCGGTCTCAACTTCAAATTAACACTTCGTTATACCATGACTACATAGTTATCCAAGTAGATCCAGGTAACCACCTATAGCTCGTAGGTGATAGGAAATCACCCGACATCTACCGGTCTAAGCCAGCTAAGCATTGACTCGACCGTGGATACCAGGGTAACAAGGATATAGTATAACAAAGGTAGACAAGGTATAATGCAGCAACGGTTGTAAACAACTACTGAACGTAATGCATCAATTAAAGTAAAGCATTTAATTAATAATTGAAAACCGGGGAGAAAAATGCTCCGGGGCTTGCCTCTCTCGAAGGAGCTCGGACGGTGATCGGGGCACTCCGGAAGTTCCTCAACGTCCTCCTCGTCTGCTTCGGTCACTTCCTACGGCTGCACCTCGAGCTGCTCCTCGGGTACGACGACTGGGCTCTCGGTTTGCGATGCTGTATGATGTAGGTGCGTAAGTGCTTATGCAAAAGGTGCATCGGATGAAATGAACACAATGAATATGCTTGAATGCAAGGTAGTCAACATCATCCAAGAACATGTACTACAAGCACATGTCATCTACTGCATTCTCTTCTACTACTAATATGCTAAGTCAACACATCTCATTAAATGATTCAAAGATACACCAAAGCTTCACTAATTTCTTAATCATACATAAAGCAACATTTGATTAAACCCTAATTAATAATAGGTTTGAATAGCAACATCTATTTTTATAGCTTAGAAAAATCTTAGAAAATTACCATAGCACAGTACTAGCCTAAGTAGTCTACCATTAAATTTTTATGACATTTGAATAAGTGGAGTAGCCTACACAAAAATGACAAGCTATGGCATAATTATGAACATTAAAATACTTTGTATTATGAAAAGTGTCAAACAACAGATGTAATATTTTTCCTATGTTCTATACAGTAAATAATCATTGCATAAAAATTATCACATGCATGTTTTATACAAATTTTGCTCTCTACCAAAAATAACAAAAATCAGCCATTAAAGGCACTTGAACTACACCTCATACTTTTTCTACAGGACATGCATGGAATATATTTTTCATAGGAAGTACATTACACAAGAAGAGTAACAAACTTAGAATCATATTTTTCTGATCTTTCTATGATTTATTATGACTTTCTCAAGAAAACAGCAATTTCAATGATTAAATAAAACTCCACAGAAAAGTATCTCAAGAATGACATGCAATATTTTTATCATGTAGATCTAGTGACAAGAAGCACAACAAAATTTGTTTCACCATTTTTGGAGCAATATAACTGGAGATATACATTTTACAAGCTTTGTAAATCAATTTCTGAAATCATTTTCTTTAACCCTGAAATTCCACCGACCCAAAACCGCTAGGTGCACCCGGTGCAGTGCACCCAGAGGGGCTACCAGGCAGGACCCGCGATCAAGCTAGACCCATGCGTCAGCCAGAGCCGAGGCAGGGTCGTCGTTGACCGGCCGGCTCTCGCCGCTGGTGAGCTTGCTGGCGGTGAGGTCACCACCAGGGGCTCTCCGCGACGAGGCGGACCCGATGCACCAAGAACGGGCACGGGAGAAGCTCGAAAGGAAGCTCGGCGGCATGCATGGCGGATCAGAGGTGTGGCTCATCGGCGGTACGCCGACTCCGGCCATGACAGAGCGTGGGGAGACGCGCACAAGCTTCGCAACGGCAAGGCAGTGCTCATGCGTGCGAAGAGAAGGAGAGAGGTGGAGCGGAGGCGGGCTGTCCACGTTGAGCCAAGCTCTGGCAAGGAATTACAAGCCG
Organism: Miscanthus floridulus; assembly: GCF_019320115.1. NCBI lineage: Eukaryota > Viridiplantae > Streptophyta > Magnoliopsida > Poales > Poaceae > Miscanthus > Miscanthus floridulus. Next base: position 40,834,591 of record NC_089592.1, read on the forward strand.
GAGAAGACTTACCCTAGTGAATTGGCATGAGCACCGGTTGCAAAAAGTGGAGGTGATGCTGCTGGCGAGATGGAGAGGTCGACGGCGAGCTGGGACGGCCGGGTGAGCTACTTCCGGTGAGGCGTGGCGCGCGGTGGCGAGGGCGGGCGTGTGCTGCTGCTGTTGCTGCTGCTAAGCGAGCGAGAGAGCGAAGTGGAGGAGTGAGGAGGAGCGCAGCGCGGTCGGGCAGGTGAAGGCGCGACAGGAGGCGCGGGGCAGACCGGGGCTGCCGCGCGGCGTGCGTCGCCGGCGCATGGCGGCCACGCGGCGTGCGCGCTCTACGTCGGCCAGGCGCGGCGTGCGGGAACGGGCGTGGCGCGTGGGGGTAGGCCGGGCAAACGAGCTAGGCCGGCTTTGCGAGCTGGGCCGAAGGCGAGGCTGCGGCCCATTTAATGAAAAATGTTCTTTTTCAAATTCTTTTCAAATCCTTTTTCATTCAATTGAAATTTTGAACTATTTCAAAGCAGTTTCAAAAGTTGTTGTAAAAATGAAAGTTGTTCCATTTTTCAAGATCTACAACTTTGCTTTTATGACCAAAGTCCAATTCCAAATAGATTTTGAATTACAAAATAAAATCAATATTAACTCAAAACCCTAATTTTGGAGAATTATTTTTAAAGGCAAAATTTGGTAAAAATTTAAATATGAACTTTGCTCCAAATTGCATCCTAAATATTTCCAAGTTAATTTAGTGATAAAAACAAGTAATCATGGCATCCAAACATGAGCATGGCATTTCACATTGTTTGAACCATAAATGAATTTCAATCACTTAAGCATCACATGAAATGATACTTCATTTCTTTCGAAATGAAATGCATGAATGATGCTTATGCATGAGGTGATGATGATTATTCTCATGGGATGAAATGGTAATACACCCTTAACATCGAGGTGTTATAGCCCTCCCCCCTTATAAAAATCTCGTCTCGAGATTTGGGTTACGAACCATTTGTTATAAAAATCTTCATAAGCTTTTTGTAGATATTCTCCCGTTTCCCAAGTTGCATCTCCCTCATCATGATGATTCCACTGTATCTTGTATGTTTTCACCACACTATTCTGAGTAGCACGTTCTTTAGTGTCTAACACAAGGACTGGTTGCTCATGATACACCAAATCTGATTTGAGTTTGATGCCCCGAGGTTCTATTCTTTCCTCCAGAACACGCAAACACTTCTTGAGTTGTGATACATGGAAAACTAGAAATACGGTACTCATTGTCTCAGGTAACTCTATCTTATAAGCTACTGGACCTCTTCTTTCCAAGATCTTTTATGGTCCTACGAATCTAGCGGCAAGCTTTCTTCGGACTACAAACCGTTTCTTCTTCATTGGCGTGACTTTCAGATAAACATAGTCACCAACTTCAAACACAAGGGGTCTCCTTCTTCTATCTGCATAACTTTTCTGACTGCGATTGGGCCACCTTCATATTTTGTTGGATAATATGAACTTTCTTCTCGGCCTCTTCTACAAAGTCAATGCCATAATACCTTCTTTCTCCTGGCTCGACACAATTCAGTGGTGTTCTACATTTTCTGCCATACAAAGCTTCGAATGGAGCCATCTTGATGCTTTCTTGATAACTGTTATTGTAAGCAAACTCAGCTAATGGTAACCATGACTCCCATGAACCCCTAGAAGACAACACGTAGGCTCTTAACATATCCTCTAGAACAACATTCACTCGTTCAGTCTGACCATCTGTCTGAGGATGATAAGCGGTACTACGAATCAAACTAGTTCCCAAGCCTTTGTGCAAATGTTCCCAAAAGTGAGCCGTGAACTATGGCCCCCTATCAGATACTATAGTCTTTGGTATACCATGCAACCTCATAATTTCTGCAATATACTTCTCGGCATATTGAGATGGTCGATAAGTTGTCTTGACAGGTAGGAAATGAGCGGTCTTGGTAAGACGATCCACAATCACCCAAATCGAATCATGTCCCTTTTGAGTAGTGGGCAAACCCAAGATAAAATCCATACTTATATCATCCCACTTCCAACTAGGTACGGACAAAGGTTGCAACAAACCGGCAGGTTTCATATGAATAGCTTTCACTCTACAACATGTGTCGCATCTGGCAACATAGGCTATAACTTCTTTCTTCATCTTGGTCCACCAATAACGAGGTCTCAGTTCTTGATACATCTTACTACTTCCCGAATGGATAGATAGCTTAAAAAGGTGAGCTTCATCCATGAGTTTATTCCTAAGCTCTCGATCCTTGGGAACCACAAGACGGTCATCAAACCACAACACGCCCTATTCGTCCACTTTAAAGTGCTTAGACGGCTTTTCTTTTATTTTCTCTTTGATGTGGAATATTCCCTTGTCTGTTTTCTAGCCTTCTATTATCTTACTCTCCAAAGAGCAACTAATCTGAATACTATGTAACACAGCAGGCTGCATCAGATCAAACCCATCTTCAAGTAATGGCTGCACATTCAAGCAATGTGACTTTCTACTCAAAGCATCTACCACTACATTGGCCTTTCCAGGATGATATTGCACATTCAAGTTGTAATCTTTGATCAATTCCAACCATCTTCGCTGTCTCATGTTCAGCTCTAGTTGGGTAAAGATGTACTTGAGACTCTTGTGATCTGTGAAAATATTACACACATTACCAAGTAGATAATGTCTCCAAATTTTTAGGGCATGCACAACTATAGCAAGTTCAAGATCATGTGTCGGATAGTTGCCCTCGTGCTTTCTCAATTGACGTGAGGCATAAGCAATGACTCTTCCTTCTTGCATAAGAACACAGCCCAATCTAGTTTTCGATGCGTCGCAAAACACATCAAATGGTTTCTCAATATCCGGTTATGCTAGAACAGGAGCAGTGGTCAACAGTTTCCGCAAGGTGTGGAAAGCTGCTTCACACTCCTCTATCCGCATGAACTTGTGATCTTTTTGTAGCAGACTTGTCATTGGCTTGGCAATCTTCGAGAAGTCTGGTATGAAGCGGCGATAGTAACCAGCTAATCCTAAGAAACTTCTAATCTCAGGAACTGTGGTCGGTGCCTTCCAATCCATAACCTCTTGCACCTTACTTGTGTCGACTGAAACTCCATTTCCTGATAGAATGTGACCAAGGAAAGGAACTTTCTTCAACCAGAATTCGCACTTGCTAAACTTAACATACAGCTTATGATCTCTAAGTCTGGTCAAGACAATTCTCAGATGCTCTTCATGATCCTTCTCATTCTTGGAGTACACCAGAATGTCATCAATGAACACAACCACGAACTTATCCAATTCTAGCATGAAAACTATATTCATCAAAAACATAAAGTATGTAGGAGCATTTGTCAAGCCAAAGGACATGACAAGATACTCATACAACCCATATCTGGTGGAAAATGCAATTTTCGGTATATCTTGGGGCCTAATCTTGATCTGATGATAACCGGATCTCAAATCTATCTTTGGGAACACCTTAGCCTTAGCTAACTAGTCAAACAAAACATCAATATGAGGCAAGGGATACTTATTCTTGATGGTTACAGCGTTAAGTGGCCTATAATCCACGCACATTCTAAACATGCCCTCTTTCTTCTTCTTCACAAACAAGGCGGGACATCCCCATTCAGACTTGCTTGGCCGGATAAACCCCTTTTTCGATAACTCTTCTAGTTGCTTCTTCAGCTCAACTAATTCATCAGGAGGCATCCGATAAGGTCTCCTTGAAATCAGAGCTGTTCTGGGGATTAACTCAATTCCAAACTCAATATCCCTATCTGGCGGAAGACCAGGTAGCTCATCTGGGAATACATCTGGAAACTCACACACTACCGGAATCTGATGAATAGGAATAACTTTAGTAGCACATGTCACACTTATAAGGTCTGTTCTCCGAGGCAATGGTACTTGGAAAGTACCCTCACCTAGGGGATCCTTAAGGGTAAGTACCCGACTTCCTATATCTATAACTGCTCCCCAATCCTTCATCCAATTCATCCCTATAATGACATCTAGTACTAGTCCAGGCATAACTATCAAGTTCACTCGAAACTTTCTGCTACCTAATTCAAGGGTTACCCCTCGAACCATCCGATTGGTCAAAACATCAGTCCCCGCTGAACTTATACGGTAACCATAACCCAATTCTGTGCATAGTTGTTCATGTTTCCAGTGCAAATGCTTGACTCATAAAAGAATGCGATGATCCAGAATCAAATAAAACAACTACACGGTTTTTGTTGATAGGAAACTTACCAGCGGTTATGGGCTCTGCCTCAGGAATCTCATCCATAGTCATACTATGCACCCGAGCATTATAGGTCTGCTGCTTCTTCTTGGGCGGATAAGGACTAGAACCTTGAGAAGTGGCCGGGTTGATCACAATTGTAGTAGGGTCCCCTTACTGTACCAGTAGATCCCACAGCTCCCTTAGAACTGCCCTGTACCACAGTTGCGGCTGCCTTGTTGGACTACACTGCCATCTTGTAAGGCTTCTGTGGTCCCCTAAAATTTTGACCTCTCTGCTGAGGTGGCCTAAACCTAGTGCCAGGTGCAGATGGACGATAGGGAGGACGACCTCCCGTAGGTGCTCTTGCTTGGGACAGGACCACCTTCTAGGGCTCTCTTGCGAGTCTTGGCTACGGTGCTGGCGTTGTTGTTCTTTTTCTGCTTCAGACAATCACTGATAAAGTCATTGAATCTGGCACGGGTGTTGGTACCCACATGCTTCATCATCTTTGGATTGAGTCCTCTCTTGAAACTGGTGATTCTCTTAGCATCAGTGTCAACCATGTCGGGAGCATAACGGCACAAGTTGTTGAAAGCATGCAAATATTGTGTCACAGTTTTGGTGCCCTGATTCAATGCTAAGAACTCTCCCAACTTCATCTCGATTAGCCCGAGTGGAATATAAACTCTATGGAAGGCCTCAGCGATCTCTCTCCACATAATCTGAGCATTCGGAGGGAAGGTGGTGCGATGGTGCTTCCACCACATTCCCGCTGGTCCTTGCAACTGATGTGCAACATACTCAGTTTTTAATACCTCAGTCATCCTCAACACACGGAATTTTCCTCCATAGTGTTGATCCATTCTTCAGCATCGAGTGGTTCTGTTGCTTCCTTGAATATTGGCGGCCTGGTGTCCATAAAATCTTTGAAGCTACTATACTGATTCACCCCAATGCCACCACCCTGATTGTTACCGTGCTAAAAATTGTTGGCGATGGTACGCAGAAAATCCTCCATGTTCTTCTGGGATTGTTCCGTGTTGCGCTGACTCCCGAGTAACTGTGCGAAGAACACCTCTGGGGTGAGCGGGGGAGGAGGTGGCAAATGTGGTTCATGGGGGGCTCATTAGTTGTTGACGTGGTTTCCACCACCACCATCGGTCCCAGCACCATTAGCACCGGTCTCAGCGGCCTCATAAGTGGTACGGCGAGTATTTGTCATCTGCATATTTCAACAACAAGTAATGATTGAGTGAAGCTGTAATAATCACGAGTGAAGGAAAAATTATGCCATACTGAATTTACTAGAGAGAATAAATTCATACAATAAAACAGAGGCACAATAATCGCATCCCAATTAAAACAACATCACTAATTAAATTACTTCAAATGCAGACATCGCATCCAATACAACCAAATTGCCAGCATACATACACTGGACTTTTATGCGTTCAGATATCGCATTACTAGCCAAGTTCCAATCACATGCCAAGTCTCATAAGTTTGAAGCCAGATACATTAGGTTACATGCCAACAAAAGAAAGGTCATCGCGACTAGGACCTAAACACTAGCGCAAGGCAACTAGCCTACTCCTCGGGGCCATCATCGGGGTCGGAGACGTCACCATCACCCCTAGGTGAAACTACAGGCTTGTCCTCATCATCGTCATCGATGTCCATGCCAGCGGCGTCTGGAGGAGCATATGGGCCAACCCCATTGTGGAGCGCGTGAAACTCCTCGTGCAGGTTGACGTTGTACTCCTCTAGCTCATCGACCCTCTATAGCAGAAGGTCCCTCTCGTCCCAGGCTTCATTCCTCTCCTGAACCAACTGTCCAATCATGCGGTCTGCATTGTTGTTGGCCTAAGTCAACGTATGCACCTACTGCATAGCTCTATCACCTCTCTCTACTGCCTAGTCCCACTGTAAGCTCATATCAGCCAACTGCTCCTACAAACTAGCTATAGCACATGCCTGCTTCTTCTTCTGCTTTCTTACCTTGAGCTTATCATGACTACGTAAGCCAATCAAAGTCCAGTAGGTACTCTCAAGACCCTGATATGCTCTGATAGCAGCAAACATAGCACTCATGGCATGGTTGTCGCTAGCCTGTCCCTCAGCTGGACCTCTGACCAAAGCACTTCCCTGAGGCTGAACCCAAATAGCATCATGAGGATCATCCCTAGGAAAGGTGCTAGCTAGAGCTGCTGCAAGCTCACTAGGAAATCTGCTCATGATATCCCTGATGACATGGAAAGCTGCTCCCTCTACACCCTCAATAGGAGTGTGACCCTCAAACTCCAAGTGCCAACCATCCCATTCTGGAGCATCGCCAAGGGCAGGAACTGTGATCTCTACCACTGCAAGTCCATCCTCTGCTAACTAGCTCTCATTCCAAGAGTACACCGGCTCTTGACCCTCTGGGTACCCCACATCATGGAGCACTCTCCAAAGCAAGGTCGGCATGCCAAACTCGCTCAAGAAGGTGTCCGTGGTGCGGTGCTCCCTCAGGGCCAACGGACGTCGAGGTGCTCTTCCTCCGGTGGACTTACGGGTGGTCTGCTTCGTGCGGGCCATCTGTAGCAAAATTTCTTTTATTACCCCGTGGGAACATACTTTAGGTGATACAACTTTTATCAAAAGGAGATAATAAATTTATAATGGGAGGAATGCATGACATGAATGAAATGCACAAGTAATATGATGTATGTACGTATCGTACGTTCTCACAAACTTATGAAATAAATAATTTCTAGAGACGAATTCGGTGGCATACAAACGATCTCTCAAATACGTATCTAATACGTTCTACACGATAACGCTATTATGTACCTACAGAAGATTCATTTCAGCCCAATTCCCAATGAATGCACAAAAGCAGTAAATTTTATCTATATGCTCTACACGAATCCCCAGATACGTGTACAACGGTAGTAACTACCCGAACCATCATCCTATTGACGGCATCGCCTCAACAGATAGAATACCCACACATGAGATACCTTTATAAAACATGTGTAGAACATGTAATTACTCCAGCATCATATAAGCATTCACCCTAGATCGGTGGTGTATCCGATCATGCTCTCACAACTCACACTTACCGGGGCATAGAGGCAAATGATCCATACACTACCACTCAAACAAGTGGCACTCATACAATAGCATGCCGTATGAGCAACAAAAGAGAAATATGATGCAAGAACCCCAAGTCAGTACTTAATTAAGCCACCTAGAGTCCTTAACTGGGCATAAAGGATATGACCACTAGCACACTTTTTAGTTTGGAAATCACGTTTTTCAAATGCCTTTCTATTTTAAATACACTTGTGAATAGTAACACGCTAAACCATGCTCTGATACCAGCTGTAACAGAATCGACCAATTATACGAAATTAAGTAAGAAAATCATCCGCCAGAGCAGACAATTTAGCAAACTTAAGCCCGTATAACCTGGTAGTCCATGAAATCATGAAGGATTTCAAACCAACTCACATACCAGCCAAGATCGTAATAAGTTTAGCGGTCACCATCACATATTACATAAAAGTTCGCATCTCAGATACATCAGAGTTTAAACATAGTTATTACAAAACGAGTTCAAATAGAAGTAGCGGAAGCCATTTGTTCAAAACCACACACACTCACACGGAGTTCAAATACAGTGCCAGCTAATGATCATCTCCAACAAAAGCATCAGACGAGACGTAAGGAATGACCATGCCCATGGTCCTAAGCATCACCCATCGCAGGATAAAGGCAGTTGATACAGTAGCCATAATACATCTGCCCATCTACAACAAGTGGGAATAAAACCCTGAGTACGAGAAGGTACTCAACTAGACTTACCCGACATAACCGAAAATAAAGTGACACCAAGGATTATGAAGGGCTTTATAGTAGGATAGCTGACTCATTTGCAAAAAGAGGCATTTTTAGTATTTCAAGAACCTTTCCAAAAGCATTATTGTCATGTTAATTATTATTAACCTGTCGACTACATTTGCACCTATACTAGAGCAAGCATGTGATTAAGCAAATAATGATAACCAATGATCATTAACAACTTTCACAATGTCATATTCATTATAACTATCCAAGTGTTTCATCAACATTACTACGATGAAGTCACTCAAGTCAAGTGCTCACTATCCTAGGAGCGATGGCGATTCGAATTGATTCCTAACCAGCTGGTGATATCTTCCTTACACAAACCTCACTCACCCGCTAAAGTGAGGTATCGGTCACCGAGTCAACTATCCAAAAAAATCTCGAGTTTGCTAGGAACCACATGTACCCGAGGGCCGACCGACTGCCCTTTGGTCTTATCATCGCGCCCCTGTGTCCTACCACACCTGCTCCGGTACAGTGCGCTGCGGGCAATCTACTTGGCCCGAATAATCTCCTAGCTTCGCTGATCGAAAGGTACCTTATTCAGCCAGCTAAATGTAAGGCATGCGTTCAACATGACCTAAGGCCCAACAACGGTCGGTCCTTAATCGACACAGACGGAAAGCACTACAGTCCAAAACTCTGTAAGTCTCCAGTCCGGTCTCAACTTCAAATTAACACTTTGTTATACCATGACTACATAGTTATCCAAGCAGATCCAGGTAACCACCTATAGCTCACAGGTGACAGGAAATCACCCAACTTCTACCGGTCTAAGCTAGCTAAGCATTGACTCGACTGCGGATACCAGGGTAACAAGGATATAGTATAACAAAGGTAGACAAGGTATAATGCAGCAACGGTTGCAAATAACTCCTAAACATAATGCATCAATTAAAGTAAAGCATTTAATTAATAATTGCAAACCAGGGAGAAAAATGCTCTGGGGCTTGCCTCTCTCGAAGGAGCTCGGGCGGTGATCGGGGCACTCTGGAAGTTCCTCAATGTCCTCCTCATCTGCTTCGGTCACTTCCTGCGGCTGCACCTCGAGCTACTCCTCGGGCTCCTCGGGTATGACGACTGGTCTCTCGGTTTGCGATGCTGTATGATGTATGTGCGTAAGTGCTTATGCAAAAGGTGCATCGGATGAAATGAACACAATGAATATGCTTGAATGCAAGGTAGTCAACATCATCCAAGAACATGTACTACAAGCACATGTCATCTACTGCATTCTTTTCTACTACTAATATGCTAAGTCAACACATCTCATTAAATGATTCAAAGATACACCAAAGCTTCACTAATTTCTTAATCATACATAAAGCAACATTTGATTAAACCCTAATTAATAATAGATTTGAATAGCAACATCTATTTTTATAGCTTAGAAAAATCTTAGAAAATTACCATAGCACAGTACTACCCTAAGTAGTCTACCATTAAATTTTTATGACATTTGAATAAGTGGAGTAGCCTACACAAAAATGACAAGCTATGGCATAATTATGAACATGAAAATACTTTGTATTATGAAAAGTGTCAAACAACAGATGTAATATTTTTCCTATGTTCTATACAGCAAATAATCATTGCACAAAAATTATCACATGCATGTTTTATACAAATTTTGCTCTCTAGCAAAAATAACAAAAATCAACCATTAAAGGCACTTGAACTACACCTCATACTTTTTCTACAGGACATGCATGGAATATATTTTTCATAGGAAGTACATTACACAAGAAGAGTAACAAACTTGGAATCATATTTTTCTGATCTTTCAATGATTTATTATGACTTTCTCAAGAAAACAACAATTTCAATGATTAAATAAAACTCCACAGAAAAGTATCTCAAGAATGACATGCAATATTTTTATCATGTAGATCCTGGTGACAAGAAGCACACCAAAATTTGTTTCACCATTTTTGGAGCAATATAACTAGAGATATACATCTTACAAGCTTTGTAAATCAATTTCTGAAATCATTTTCTTTAACCCTGAAATTCCACCAACCCAAAACCGCTAGGTGTACCCGGTGCAGTGCACCCAGAGGGGCTGCCAGGCGGGACCCGCGGTCAAGCCAGACCCACACGTTAGCCGGAGCCAAGGCAGGGCCGTCATTGACCGGCCGGCTCTCGCCGCCGGTGAGCTTGCTGGCGGTGAGGTAACCACCAGGGGCTCTCCGCGATGAGGCAGACCCGATGCACCAAGAACGGGCATAGGAGAAGCTCGGAAGGAAGGTCGGCGGCGTGCATGGCAGGATCGGAGGCGCGGCTCATCGGCGGTACGCCGACTCCGGCCATGACAGAGCGCGGGGAGACGCGCATGAGCTTCGCGACGGTAAGGCGGTGCTCATGCGTGCAAAGAGAAGGAGAGAGGTGGAGTGGAGGCAGGCTATCCGTGCGGAGCCAAGCTCCGGCGAGGAAGAGCTTACTCCGGCGAGGAATTACCGGCCAGAGAAGACTTACCCCAGCGAATTGGCGTGAGCACCAGTTGCGAAAAGTGGAGGTGATGCTGCTGGCGAGATGGAGAGGTCGACGGTGAGCTGGGACGGTCGGGCGAGCTACTTCTAGCAAGGCATGGCGCGCGGTGGCGAGGGCGGGCGTGCGCTGCTGCTGTTGCTACTGCTGAGCGAGCGAGAGAGCGAAGTGGAGGAGTGAGAAGGAGCACAGCGCGGTTGGGCAGGTGAAGGCGCGACAGGAGGGCGCGGGGCAGGCTGGGGCTGCCGCGCGGCATGCGTCGCCGGCGCATGGCGGCCACGCGGCGTGCGCGCTCTGCGTCGGCCAGGCGCGGCGCACGGGAACAGGGTGCGGCGCGCGGGGGCAGGCCGGGCGAGCGAGCTAGGCTGGCTTTGCGAGCTGGGCCGAAGGCGAGGCTGCGGCCCATTTAATGAAAAATGTTCTTTTTCAAATTCTTTTCAAATCCTTTTTCATTCTATTGAAATTTTGAACTATTTCAAAGCAGTTTCAAAAGTTGGTGTAAAAATGAAAGTTGTTCCATTTTTCAAGATCTACAGCTTTGCTTTTATGACCAAAGTCCAATTCCAAATAGATTTTGAATTACAAAATAAAATCAATATTAACTCAAAACCCTAATTTTGGAGAATTATTTTTAAAGGCAAAATTTGGTAAAAATTTAAATATGAACTTTCCTCCAAATTGCATCCTAAATATTTCCAAGTTAATTTAGTGATAAAAACAAGTAATCATGGCATCCAAACATGAGCATGGCATTTCACATTGTTTGAACCATAAATGAATTTCAATCACTTAAGCATCACATGAAATGATACTTCATTTCTTTTGAAATGAAATGCATGAATGATGCTTATGCATGAGGTGATGATGATTATGCTCATGGGATAAAATGGTAATGCACGCTTAACATCGAGGTGTTACAGTTACGGACTTCACTCTGCCTCAGAGTTCTTCAGTGTTAGTGATGGACACCCTAGTCTCCAGGAGTCTCGGTGCTACTTTCAATGAGCTTATAGGGCAGCCTACACCTCTAGCATTCTGAGTCCCTATCCCTACCATAGTTGCTCTAGTTACCGAGGACTACCGAGGCACTCCCATCGTCTGTTGCATCATCATAGCCACCTCTGATAGTCACTCCTACACTTAACGCTTCAGCGATAGTGACAGAGGCAGATGTGGCTCACTTCCTATAGTGATACTTCTAGAGTCATAGGCCGTGTCAGTTACTGAGCAGACCCAGACCGCATCACCTTCACTTACAGTGATAGAGGGTTAGACTGCTCAGAGTTCAAGGTCAGAGGATGATGATTCTCAGTTCTAGATCTATCACCATACCTCAGCGCCCGACTCGACTGCTCCTATCCCGCCGTTCGACCCTTAGGTTTTGGTGCTTGACGCCAAAGGGGGAGAGGGAGCAGAGTACGTTACATCTAGGGGGAGCATGCGATTCATTTCTTTTGGTCTTCATGTGTGATACTTTATGTATTCACATTTACTTTCATGTATTTCATTACATACATGTGATGGTGCGACTTATGTGACATGTGTGCTCTCTACATTGATTTATATATATGCCATGTCACTTGGTTATGCTCATTTGCTTTGCTTCTGCATTTGTACTCCGATTCAAATGAGCTTTATTTCAAGTACTCATGCTTAATTCATATCTATTGAGTACACCATATTGTCTTGGGTCATATAAGCATGTCTAACCCCTTTGCTCTTATTGTCAAAAGCTTATATGAACCATGCATGTTGAAAACCTCACTCATCTCTTTTACATACTTGAGGTTGTGTTGTCATCAATCACCAAAAATGGAGAGATTGAAAGCATTTAGGCCCCTAGTTGGGTTTCGATGATTAATGATGACACAAGATTACCATGACTAACCTATGTTTTGCAGAGGCAATTTGAGTTAGGTTATGGTAATGGCAATTGATTGGGCAATCATGGTTGTCATGCCCCTATTGATAGAAATCATTTCGGTTTTCAAAGGATGGATGATAAGGTTAAGGACAGACTAGTTCTAAGTGTCATTTGGTGTTGGAGAGACACTTAGAGTAGTTTAGGACTTTGTTTTTCCTTTGGTCATACTATTAAGGGGGGTATGGACTAGTAGCTTGACCTAGGTAAGTCTAGTGGGTTAGGTGTGGTGCACACTTGTCAAACCTAGCACTAGGTAGCTTAGGAATAGCCCTAAGATCATTTGGAGTAAACTTCATTAACATAGGATTTTGAGTTAGAAGTGAATGGAGGGTCAAATGATTGACCGGACGCTGGTCTAGTTGTGACTGGACACTGGAGGGTGCATCCGATCAGTTCATTTGATCAACAACAGTCGTCTGGTACTGACCGGACGTTGAGTGGAAGTGCACCAGATGCTGGGGTCCTACTGTCCGGTCAACTCCAGAGAGGTTACAGAGAGACATTTTTCTGACTAGATGAGTCCGGTCGGTGATGACCGGACGTTGGTCAGAATCCGGTAACTAACCGAACGCTGAACAGTGAAAGTGACCGGACTCTAGGTTCCATCGTTCGATCAATATCAGTAAGGTTCTAGAGAGCATTTTTCTTGACCAAACACATCCGGTCAGTGCTAACCGGACGTAGGTCAGTGTCCGGTCAGAGCATAACGGCTCTTTGTGGGTATAATTGACCGGAGCGTCCGGTCACCCCACAGAATGCTGACATAACCTCTAAACGTTATGTTTTGAATGAGGGGGTATAAATACTTACTCAACTCATCCAAGGGAGGCCTCTTGCCCATTTGTTCAGCTGAGAAACACCTTGAGAGTGCAAGGGAGAGAAAGAGCCTAGTGAGGTGATTGAGATTTGAGAATCCAAGATTAAGGTCCTCGTTAGTCCAAGGAGACTAGCAAGTGTGCATCCACCCTTCTCATTAGGCTTGTCGTAAGTGAGAGTTTGTGATTGTTACTCTTGGTGATCGCCATCACCTAGACGGCTCGGTGGTGATTGGGAGTTTGGTGATCATCTAGCGGAGCTTGTGGATGACCCAACTCAAGTTGTGAGCGGTTGTGGGCGATTCACCGCGATGGAGTGTCGAAGAATCAGCCCGTAGAGAGCACTTGATCCTTGCGTGGATCAAGGGGCAGCTACACCCTTGCGCGGGTGCTCCAACGAGGACTAGTGGGGAGTGGCGACTCTCCGATACCTCGGGAAAACTTCGCCGTGCTCCTTTCCCTCTCTTTACTTTGAGCATTTACATTTGAGCAATTCATTTCATGTCTTTATATTCCTAGAATTGGAATTGGCATGCTAGAGTAGGATTGGAACCTAGGGTGCAAAATTTTTGTGCAGTAGAACAATAGAAACACATTCTAGGCACAAGGGGTGAAGTGGGCTAAGTGTAGGGCTTAATTATTGCAAAGAATTTAGAATTAGCCCAATTCACCCCCCTCTTGGGCATCTTGATTCTTTTAGACTAATAGGATGTGAGGCCGATCTAGATCGATCTCGATCGGGCATGTTGATATTACTGAAAATAATGACAACAAGAACATCAGCAAGATCGATAACATAATGAATCTACCCAAAGGATGCCACCCTTAGGTAGAGCCGATAACTTGACCTTAATCTAATTCGAGCAGTGGAGGTCAAACTTAACCGATGCAGTCGTACTTGAACTAAATAAGGATCGATAACTAACTTATACTAGAGCTCATAAGAGGTTGGCTCGATCGATGCAGCTCTACAAACAAGAGTATAAGTCATGACGGTACTTACAGACAAGCTAGAGGTCGACCAGATCGATACAACTCTGCTTGTTGAAGAACTCACCGAGATCTACAGTACTCCTACTCCTAAAGGTTGGCGTGAAGCCAAAAAAAAGTAATTGGTATTGATTGATTGGATGTCTCTTACATTTGCCTTGATTCATCTACTGTAGACATGTCCAAACAATCAGTTGCTATATAGTGAAAATTAGCAGATCACACACAAGTTATTATGCATACCATTCTTCTTTTTAGTTCTAGGAGCATTTTCCTTTCCTTCTTTTTTGTTTGTCGAAAGATTTTTATTTCCTCCTTCAAGTACACTTTTTGATCTTTTAATGTAGGAACTTTTTTATGTGGAGGTACTTTAAATGATATGCGCTCCTCGGCGACATCTTGGAAACACATGAGAAAACATTGTGGCCAAGTCGGCTTAACCGAGTCCCTAGTTGGCTAAGCCGACTCTCCCTGTTTTCAACCTGAAAACAGCACCTCAAGCCCGTGGAAGTCAGCCTAGCCGGCTCGAGAGTCGGCTTAGCCGACTTTGTCAAGTCCAGAACGGATCTAAACACGTTTTGACGTGATTTGGAAGGAGTTTCGACTCCTTGAGGGATAAGGCCACCCCCACCTTATAAATATAAGGTCCACGGCCGATTGAGGTGCCCAATACACATAGGCCCCGTTCGCTTGGCTGAAAAAACAAGCAAAAACATTGTTCCGACTGAATTGTTGTGAGAGAAAAACACTGTTTCGGCTGAAAAAAGAAGCCGAACAAGCCGACTTTTAAGGTGAGCCGAACAGAGCCATAATCGTACCAAAAAATCAATCTACTACCTCTCTTTTACCCTATTTTCCCTTCTACTTCTCCTCGTTCTTCGTCAGCGCTGCATCGACGGTGGATCGACGACTGGCGAAGCTCTAGAGCGGTCAGGCCGGCTAGAGCAGTCCATAGCCACTGCACGCCCCAATGGGGTCCCTTCCGGGCGTGTGGGGTTTCGGGCCTCAAGAGACTTCGCCGACGTGTCTTGCGTATTGCGCTGCCGGCGAGGCTCCTTCGACAACGTCTTACGTATCACGCTTATCACTGGAGGTACAAGGTCCAAGTGTAGATATCCCCTAGGCGCCGGCCGATCTAAAAATTGGCTAGACCCTACATCGAGCGTTCTAGTTCCTTATCGAGTGTGTGACCTAATTAAGCGTCATCACAAGCCTTTTTTGTACACTTTGCATTTATGTTTAAGCTAAAAGATATTTTGCAAATGGCTCCAGCAGGCTTGTGTGCTACGACAGTCATCGTACAAACGAGATGATACAAAAATTTATAGATTGTACTTCTTTTTGTAACATAATATTTCGTGGCATAATCTTATTTTCGTTTATTTTCTTTTTGAACAAGCGAGGTATTGTGCTTGATACAAAACAAAGCTACAGCATAATCAAGATGACATTTTATTTCGCGTGTTTGAACTCGTGGTTTCAATTTTATCTACAAAATACCTATTTTATCCGTAGAAAACCTAATTTGGTGAGTTAGTGCATTGTCGTTCAAAAAACGAGTCATAGGATACGGCATGTAAAAGGACTATTTTGTCCTATTCAGTATGGTCACGTCTTTAGTGCAACCATATTAAAAAGTTGGATAGTAGGAGTTGCTGACACGGTCACAACAAGAATAAATCCGTATCCCAAGCTCCGCCGTTTCACCAAATTGACAAGAAAGCTGCCGC
The DNA here is from genome assembly GCF_019320115.1 of Miscanthus floridulus. Taxonomy (NCBI): domain Eukaryota; kingdom Viridiplantae; phylum Streptophyta; class Magnoliopsida; order Poales; family Poaceae; genus Miscanthus; species Miscanthus floridulus. The sequence goes on from NC_089592.1 coordinate 40,850,669, forward strand.
TACCAATCCACCATTGCGATTTGCGAGAACCTCAAAATACTATCAAAATCTTTCGCCATTCGATAACGCTGGTGATGAAAATGGAGCTCCTGATCCGACTTTAATCAGAGCCATCAGGCCTCCCAAAATAGGGTTCAAATAGGGGCAGGGAGCAAGGAGCCATCCCATTTTTAGCCGTTGCCGCAGCTGGTCGTCGTCGTCGTCGCTGCTCCCAATCTGCGGCCGTCGGTGTTGCCTTCGCTTCTAATCTACAAGAGCGAGCAGCACCGACCGAGCCGATCCGCTCCTCTTCTTGGTTCTTGGTCAATAAATCAGCAGAGCAGGAAAGATCTGTGAGGTTCTTGCAGTCGACAGGTGATTTGCATTTTCTTCAACTAGCTGCTTTCTTTCTCGGGAGTTCTTGTCCTGATTGCTCGTCGTTTAATACGAAATGCGATAAATTCCGGGTTTTATTTTTCAAATGGTTGTAGGGGTCCAGGATTACGAAGGAAACCAAGAACGCAAGGAACATCTAAGAAGAGGGGAGGAAAGATTTGGGTGTAGATTGGTAGATATATTACACAGGTTTTCTTTTGGAGTAGGTTATTAGCAAATAGATAGGTGGAGAAGAAGCCTGGCAAAAAGAGGAGGTGAAATTTGTGCAGAAGAACATGTTTGGGATCCAAACCAGGGACGTGGCAGATGATTTCAACTCCTGGAGGAGGACATTACGGAACACGCCCACCGCGTCGATGCCCACCAACACCGATACCATTAGGTACAGCACAGGCAAGAAGAGTTTGTTCAATGTACACCTCATGTCTGTCAAGTTTGAGGACCTGTACGGGTTCATGGTGGAGGGCAATGTGGATGATGTCAATGTGCTGAACGAGGTGAGGGAGAGGATCAGGGAGCAAGGCAGGGTGTGGTGGGCGCTGGAGGCAAGCAAGGGTGCAAATTGGTACCTCCAACCAAAGATTTCTTCAAATGAGGGGGTGATCAGTGTCACATCACTCAAGTTGTCAGTGCTCACTAATACAATTACATTGAGGAGATTGATCAGGAAAGGTGTGCCTCCGGTGCTGAGGCCAAAGGTTTGGTTATCTGTGTCAGGAGCAGCCAAGAGACGGTCAACAGTACCAGAAACATACTATGATGAGCTAATTCGTGCTACTGAGGGGAAGACCACGCCAGCCACAAGGCAAATTGATCATGTGAGTTTTGTGAAGATGTTATGGACTTGTTATGTGGAGATTGATGCTTTCTTATCTTGCAGCATATAGAACCCATGTTTCTTTGTGGTCACTATTCAAGTTTAAAATAGAAAGATGGTCCTTTCATACTGTAGTTTGTGTTGGTAAATCTTAAGTATTGTCACTAGTTTACTCTGTTATGCCAGAAAATTAACTCCATCAAAAGAACCTAAAGAGACTGCATCTGCATAAATTCACTTCGCTACAAATGTGGGTGTTTCATTTTATAATTTTCTTGTTTCGATACAATTATGTTGATAGTAATAGTAATAGTAATACTAATGATAGGGATTTTACAGGATCTTCCTCGCACTTTCCCTTGTCATCCTTGGTTGAACAGTGACAAGGGTCAGGCATCTCTGCGACGAGTACTTGTGGGGTACTCATTCCGTGATTCAGAAGTTGGATACTGCCAGGTTAGCATAGTGCCAGATTATAAAATCAGATTATATCATTAAGCACATCCATCACTAACTGCATCTGCTGCAGGGTCTAAACTATGTAGCTGCACTCTTGTTGCTTGTGATGAAGACAGAGGAGGATGCATTTTGGATGCTTGCTGTACTCCTTGAGAATGTACTTGTCAGTGATTGCTATACTGACACTCTTTCTGGATGCCATGTCGAGCAGAGGGTGTTCAAAGATCTCCTGGCTAAGAAGTGTCCAAGGTATTTCTTTCCCTTTATGTTTTTGACATGCCACCACTAACCAATATAAATCTGAAACCATCAGGCCATGATTTCTTACTGTATTTTAATGGGCATTGATGTAGGATTGCTGCTCATCTTGAAGCAATGGGGTTTGATGTTTCACTTGTTGCTACAGAATGGTTTTTGTGCCTCTTCTCAAAGAGCCTGCCTTCAGAGGTTACACAAAAGTTCCATCAGTATCAATATTTATGTTGTCCCCTGTATGATTTGCTCATAATCATTTGAAGTTTTATTTTCACACTTCTTTTCATTGATGTGAGCAGACAACACTTCGGGTATGGGATGTTTTATTCAATGAAGGAGCCAAGGTTTTGTTCCATGTTGCTCTCGCAATTTTCAAGGTACCTCATGAAGCCACTTATATACTTCATGTGTCCTGACTCCCCAGCCTATATCAGCTAAAGATTACTTTCTTTTCCTTTCACATTACTTATGTCCACCAAATTTGCAGATGCGAGAAGATGATCTACTGCACATCCAACATATCGGTGATGTGATTGATATTTTGCAAACAACCACGCATCATCTATATGACCCTGATGAACTCCTGACAGTAAATCTTCTTCACTGTTATTTCATAGTTCTATCCTTTGCTGATATAGTCATAATCTTTGAGAAAATTCCTTCTATGCCATTGAAATTTATACCCATTGCCATTGAAAAATATAGCTTCTCTTGAGTGCCATTAGTTCTATTTTTCTCCTCCCCTCTATGCCATTTAGGTGGACGCCGACCTCATCTCTCTGCCTATTCCCCATTAACTAACGTGCATCCCTGAAAATGAAAACACGGATTAGTCAAAGAAGTTCAGAGAGCATAGAGCATAGCTACAACAGGATGTTTCCATAGTTAGATACTGCTAGACAGAGAAGGGAAAAGCAGTGCTGTAAGTCAAGAAGGAACACGTCATAGAGAGCGAAGCATAGGGGCGGCGAGGACAACACAGTCTACTTTGTGAGTAAGTCAGGGTGTCCCTGGACATTGTGGGCTCCTGGCCACCACCATGCATTAGAGCACATCGCAGTAGAACTTCTATGTTGTTCCGTGCCGCACTGGCGGCGAGGCTGTGCCCAACTTCTGGAGCCACTTGGGCACGGACATATAACCTGCAATTTGCTGTGCCGGCGTTCACGGAGTTGCCCCGAATGCTATTCCTCCCCACGCACCACGTGGCGTGCGGCGGTGCTGCCTACATGGTCGTGCTCTCTGAGTTCCTCAACGCGGCGTGCATCTGGGAGTTCATGGGTGGCGTGGATAGCAGCAGGTGGCACAGGTCACATCGCTGGCACGCAGCGAGCAGCTGCTGCAGGCGGCTGGGGCTGATTGCAGACTGTAGACGCATGCGGTTGCAGTGTGCGGCGCAGTAGGATGGTGGAGAAGAGGCAGCTCAGTGCAGGGAGCAACACGTGCACGCGGGGCAGCGCAGGTAAGGGCACGGGCACAGCGAAAGGTGGGCCATGCAAAGGTTTTAACCACTGTGCTGCCACGACGCCATCACTGGATCCAAGACTTTAAGCTCCATGGCCGCCCTTGAGCGGTGCCATGGCCACAAGGAGGCAGACGCAGAGGGGCGACACCAACTCCTCTCATCCCTTGGCAATCATACTGGCGTTCTACTCCTTCCTAGGCGCCGACAACGGATCGCGAGGATGCGCTGCCACGACGAGCTGCGAAGAGGCGCCATCGTGAGGAGAGACCTCATCTTCTTTGTGCCAGTAAGGAGGCACAACCACGTGGCAGATGGCAGCAACTGAGATTTTGCATATAATCTAACGGCAATGGCACAAAACGGAAATAAAAAAATAAAAACAATGGCATAGAAGGGATGATATATTTTTTAATGGCATTGAAGAGATAGGTATAAATTCCAATGGCATAGAAGGAATTTTCTCATACTCTTTTGTATTGTTGTACCAACAAATTTGGTGTAGGAAGTGATACATTGCTTTCTAGTCTATGCAAATATCTTATAGCAGTAGATAAAAAATTAGAAAAAAAGAAAGAAGACAGGTTTCTAGCAAAATCACAATGAATATAATCTGTAAACATTGGTTGACGATCTTAAACCCTTCCTTTTCCAGTTCGCGTTTGACAAGATTGGTTCAATGACAACAAACACAATCACAAAGGAACGGAAAAAGCAGGAGACTGTTGTCATGGCTGAGCTTGATCAAAGAACAAGACGGCTGAGTTCACTCAAGGTGGATGGATAGTTTGTAAAATACAAGTTCTTGAAAGCTGTAGTCTTGGCCTATTAGGCACCTGGTCACACAGCATTTGCTTCAGTGAGCGAAAATCATGGGGCTACCAAAAATACTGGGAGATGGAAAGCTGCAGTATGTATTTGTTTAACACGAGTTTTTGGACTTCATATTGTCTGCTTTGTGTGTTCTTCCTTTGTATACAATTATAGCATTGTTTTATTCATGCGAGCTATTTACGTTAGCAATCTACATCATTCACTAATATGCATTTATTTGTCTACGTTGGCATACCACATTATGCACTAAAATTCATTTAATCTCTTCATTCAACTAAATATAAGTCCTCTAACTTAATTCTAAGTTCTTTGTGATTTCCACAGTGATGTGTAGGGTATCTTCTAGGTTTTTATAGCAACGCACGGGATATGATAGTTATGACTGAAACTTAAAACCACTTGCATAGATCTGATGGTGAAGTTTTGATTTGTGGGCACTTTGCTCAAGCTCCCCTCGTGCCTACTGGATGTAATTAAAAAATGAACATGGCCTGAGAGCTGCCTTTTATACTGAAAGAACTGTTTGGTTATCTGTCTCTTTTAATATTGCCTCTATTAAAAAAACAAAACTGTTATATAATAGCTAGTTTGACTATCAAGAATATGTATGTAAGCCCTCCTATATATAGCCATACATGCGAGATAAAGTTACAAGAATTGATTCTAGGAGAGTTACACCATTGAAGTAGAAAGTTGTAGCTTTGATCGTATAAGGGGTATGGACATCCACATTAATATTTCATAATACTCCCCCTTGGATGTCCATTAACAGGTGAATTGCATGCCTCGTTAAAAACCTTGCCAAGGAAAAACCCTGTGGAAAAAAAACATGGCCAAGGAAAAAAGATTACACACATATTCACTCCCCCTGATGACAACATCACTTATGTCTTTCATCCGTCACAATCCAATACCAAGTGCCAATTTCTTGAATACTGAAGTAGGGAGTGCCTTTGTGAACAAATCTGCTAGATTCTCATTTGAACGAATTTGTTGGACTGTTATAATACCATCCTTTTGAAGATCATGAGTGAAGAAAAACTTTGGTGAGATGTGTTTCACTCTATCTCCTTTTATGTACCCATCTTTTAATTGAGTTATGCAAGTCGTATTGTCTTCATGTATAACCGTTGGAGCTTCCTTTTCTGAAAGTAAATTGCATATCTTGCGAATATGATGTGTCATATTTCTCAACCAGACACATTCTCTGCTAGTGTCGCCGGGTCGAAACCGCGACAAGCATTGATGTTCGTCATAGTGTCAGAGTGCATGTCTCTAGTGGCTCATGTGGACTCAAGAACACGAGAATCACAGAGGGGACGCAACGATTTATCCTGGTTTGGGCTATCGGTGCCCTATGTCCAGCAGCTGATGATCCTTATACTCAAGAGCACCCAAAATCTGGGGTTTACAACAGAGTGTAAGGGAGAAAGAGAGAGATTTGGTAGGAGATCGCTCGGTGCTGATCCTATGGACGCCTCGCTGCTAGTGGAGCCTTCGCCCTCGTCGGAGAGGAGGAAGACGACGGGTGCGGTGGAGGAGCTCTCGATGCCCCTCTTTGGGTTGCTCTACTCTCGGTGCAGAGCTTGAGCTAAACGGTGAGGACTCGAATGATCTGCGTGGAATCATCCTCCCCCCTCTAAGGATCCAACCTTCCCCTTATATATTGAGGTAGGTCGGGTACATGACAGTTTTGGGGAGTTGAGCCTATGTTCTACATGTGCCGGAGTCCAGGAGGGTCTTGCAGCGTCGTCGTGTGGACCGTGGCGATGTCGTGGAGCCGAAGAAGCTCCAGGCGTCGTCTGGCTGCTCTGTTCTGACATGCTGAGTGTCAGGCTATGTCAGCTTGGACGCTTCTTGGTGGCGATGGAGGCCAGCTTGAGGGGCTAACACGTGGGTCTGGAAGGAGGAGGGAGGCTCCCACTCTCACAACAACACACAAGAGACAAGAAGAGCAAAGCAAGAGCAAGAGCATCACCACTCCATGGGCTTAGGCCCTAGCTAGCTCTAGAAAAGTAGTAAGGAGAGATGTGAGGGAGAGTTTGGGGAAGAAGTGCTAGACTTGTCGGTAGCCTTCCCCCGCTTGTACCTCGACAAATACACACTTTGTACCTCAATGGGTATCTTAGTAAGTGTTCATGGTTCTTTTGGTTATAAAAGTCTTTTGATTAGTTAAGCTATACTTTTATTTACTTGCGGGATCATCGTCCACTCTTGTAGCGGATACGCTAGTAGAGGGCCTTGATAAAGACGGATAACCATGATCGACACTAGAGTAGTAGTCTATAGCATAGACATAGTGTCTAGGCTAGAGGCTAGCTTCGTTTGCCTCTTACTCCACAGTTGAGGGGTAGGTGGCAAGTGATGACAGCCCTATCCGTCCCTCGTAATCCCCCATGTCCGGGTACGACGTAGAGCTAGAGGCCGATATCACTTGGCAGACCAGGTGTAAGCCGACGCCCGAAGTAAGCAAGTAGGAGTAGCGTTTATCTATCCTTAGACCCTAAGCCATAGGAATCATTCTCTACCCTCACCAGCTATCCTTTGTTGTCCTTGGATGAATTAGCTAGAAGAAATACCTCCATTCCCTGTGAAAATACGATACCCTGAATACTTCGGGGTGAAAGCGACAACTATAATTTCATACGCTTGTGGATTAAAATCTGTAGACGTTAAGAAATACCAACAGACGCCCTTCCTCCGTCGTGGCCAGAGCCGGCGGGACCATAGGGGGGCGGACAGTGCGGCTGCTTGGGCGACGTAGTCTTGCTCGTAGTAGTAGGCTTGTTCGAAGCTGCCCTCGACGGTGATGACCCCATTTGGGCCTGGCATCTTTAGCTTCAGGTAGGTGTAGTTGGGGACGACCATGAACTTGGCGAAGCATGGCCGACCGAGGAGGGCCTGCGGGGAAGTCCACCACCTCAAAGGTGAGCGGCTCCTTCCAGAAGTTGTTCGATTGGTCGAAAGTTGACATTGAGCCGGATGCGCCTGAGGGACACGGCCTCCTTCCATCGGATGATCCCATAAAACTGACGCTCTACTAGAGCACAGGCTGCTCCGCGGGATGCCCATCCTTTCAAGGGTGCTAGCATAGAGGATGTTGAGGCCACTGCCTCCATCCATTAGCACCTTGGAGGGGCACATGGTGCCCACAATCAGGCTGACCATGAGCGGGCAATGTCCCGGATGAGGAACGTGGTTAGGGTGATCCCCTGATCGAAAGTGATGGCCATCTATGACCACTGTAGCCGCGTTAGGATGGCGAGGGTGTGGACGGCAGTTCACTTCCTACTCGATGATGCTGTGCTGCTGGTAGGACTCGTATGCCTAGGAGCCCCCGAAGATCAGGCACTGCTTGGCCTCAGAGAACTCGATGTCCTCCACTTAGGCGCCGTCCTATTGGCTTGTCAGCCTTTGGGGTAGGCTTCTAGGCCTTGACCTGTTGGCCAAGGGTGCTATGGATGTAGCCCCTAGCAATGGCGCAGTTCTTGAGGACATGCTTCGCCTGCCCCCATGTAACGGGTAGGCGCCTCGAGCGCCTTCTTGAAGTGCTTAGGGCGCGCACCCTGCCCGCGGGGCTGAGGCCTGATGGCGTGGTTGGCCATGTCCACCATCTCCTCCCTGTGGCACTTCCTATCCCTAGCTCTCTTATCACGGTGACACTAGGCCAAGGTCATCGCCGCCGTCACTACCGCTGAGGTGGATGGTAGCCTTGGCCTTGCCGCTGATGTTGGCCTAGACGTCCTCTTCTCCTGTGGCATACTTGGTGGCGACGTCTAGGAGCTCATGTGTCATGTGTGGGGTCTCTCACCCAAGCACGTGGATGAGTGCCTCATAGGTCGTGCCACAGTTGAAGGCGTTGATCACGTCGGCATTGGGGAGCTTGTTGTGCTTCTTGGAGAAGCGCTGGATGTACTCCCAGAGGGTCTCGTTGGTTCTCAGCCTGTAATTACATGGTCCCATGAGTTTCCAGGCCAGGTGTATGTACCTTGGAAGTTACCCACGAAGATGGAGCGGAGATTGCCCCAGCAGCGGATGCTGCCAGCACGAGCTGCTCAAGCCAAGCCCTCGTCGAGCTCGATAAGAGCAGGGAAGGTACTGCACGGCGAAATCATCGTCTGACCCCCCGGCCCTCATGGCGAGGCCATAGTCCTCAAGCCAGTGGTCCGAGTTGGTCTCACCGTCATACTTAGAGATGTGCATCGATGGTCGAAAATGCCTAGGGTAGGAAGCCGGCCGAATCCTAGCCCTGAATGCCAAGGGGTCGAAGTGACCCTGGGCGGAGCTTTCGTCCCACCACTCGAGAGTGCGGGACTATGCCAGAGCATGGCACGTGGCCTCAATGGTGTCACTACTAGAAATATCCACTTTTATGATGAAAATTTTAATGACGATTCCGAAACTATCATAGAAGATCGCTTTTTATGATGAATATTTCCATTTCATCATAGATCAGTGGTGACGATCCTCAAACCCTCCCTTTCTATGACGAAATCAGATATTGTCACAAGAAACGTCATAGAAGAGTACATGGTTCATCACAGATCACTCGTGCGACTCATTTATGATGATCTTATTTAATACTGTGACGAACATGGCTTCGTCATTGAACTAATTACACATCTGTGATTAACAATTTTTGATCTGTAACGAACGACGCTTCGTCATAGATCTCCACACGGTACTTTCTCCATCCGACATGTACCTATGGGACCTACAGTTACTCATCCGTGACGCTTGCAATTTGTCATGAAAGTCTCCACTCGATCCTTTCTCCATGCGACGTGTACCTGTGGGGCCCTTCTCCATCCGACTTGTGGGACCTAACGGCTTACATGTCACGTGTACCTGTGGGGCATTTCTCCATCTCCATCCGACCTGTGGGACCTGACGGCTTGCATGTCACTTGTGCTTGTGGACCGTTCTCCATCCGACCTGTGGGACCCGACGGCACCTTTGTCCATCTCCATCCGACCTGTGGGACCCGACGACTTGCATGTCACGTGTACCTATAGGACCTTTCTCCATCTCCATCCGACCTGTTGTAAGGTCCTAATGGCTAGAGGGGGGGTGAATAGCCTATTAAAATTTCTACAACAACACTTAGCAAACCGGTTAGACAACTGTGAGGCGAAGTGAGTGCTACGCTAGCCTACTAAATTGCAAGCCACCTACCACAATTCTAGTTTCTATAGTCTCTATCCACACAATGGCTATGTCACTACACTAAGTTAGTGTGCTCTCAAAGGCTAACTAAAGAGCCACACTAACCAAACTAACAAGCTCTCATGACTAGCTACACTAAAGAGCTTGACAACTAGTTTGCGGTAATGTAAAGAGAGAGGGCAAGATGGTTATACCGCCGAGTCGAGCAATGAACCAATCATCACAAGAATGAATACCAATCACCTTAGAATCAAATGAGGACACAATGATTTTTTACCGAGGTTCACTTGCTTGTCGGCTAGCTAGTCCCCGTTGTGGCGAATCACTCACTTGGAGGTTCACGCGCTATTTGGCATCACACGCCAAACCCTCAATAGGGTGCCGCACAACCAACACAAGATGAGGATCACACAAGCCACGAGCAATTTACTAGAGAACCTTTTGGCTCTCCAGTCGAGGAAAGGTCAAGAACCCCTCACAATTACCACGATTGGAGCCTAAGACAATCACCAACCTCCGCTCAAGGATCCTCACTGCTCCAAGCCATCTAGGTGGCAGCAACCACCAAGAGTAACAAGCGAATCCCGCAGTGAAACACGAACACCAAGTGCCTCTAGATGCAAACACTCAAGCAATGCACCTGGATTCACTCCCAATCTCACAATGATGATGAATCAATGATGGGAGATGAGTGGGAGGGCTTTGGCTAAGCTCACAAGATTGCTATGTCAATGCAAATGGCCAGGAGAGTGAGCTAGAGCCGGCCACACGCCTTTAAATAGAGCCTCCAACAAAATAGAGCCGTTGGGCTCACAAAGCACCCTACTGCGCACCGACCGGACACGCAGGTCGGGTCAACCGGACGCATGCCACTCAGCGTCTGGTGCACGATGCGCGCCACATGGCCCCTCGGTTTAACCTCATCCACATGATCTCAACGGCTAGTCTGCTTCGCGCCACGTATTAAGTTGCGACCGGACGCGCTGCTCAAAGTGACCGGATGCTCCATCACTGGAGTCCGGTCGTTTCTAGTAAGGTTCTAGAGACGATTTTTCGCGACCGGACACGTCCGGTCACGCCCGATCGGACTCACTCAGCGTCTGGTCACACACTCTTTTTTCTGTGCATCGCCACATCAGTAGTACCGGACTGCTGAACAGTGTTTAGCCAGAGTCCGGTCACCTACATCCGGTCTCAGGCCGAGAGTAGCCCGAGCACTCCACTGATTTTTATAAATGACCGGACGCTGCTCCCCCGAGTCCGGTCACCACGTGACTAGCGTCCGGTCACTGTTTTTAGTGACTATCACCTCCTTCATTTCACCAACTTCTCCACCCTTACTCAAATGTGCCAACCACCAAGTGTATCACCTTGTGCACATGTGTTAGCATATTTTCACAAATGTTTTCAAGGGTGTTAGCACTCCATTAGATCCTAAATGCATATGCAATGAGTTAGAGCATCTAGTGGCACTTTGATAACCGCATTTCGATATGAGTTTCACCCCTCTTAATAGTACGGCTATCGATCCTAAATGTGATCACACTCTCTAAGTGTCTCGATCACTAAACCAAAAAGCTCCTATCAATTTCACCTTTGCCTTGAGCTTTTTGTTTTTCTTTCTTCTTTTCCAAGTCCAAGCATTTGATCATCACCGTGCCATCACCATCATCATGTCATGATCTTCATTTGCTTCACCACTTGGAGTAGTGCTACCTATCTCATAATCATTTTGATAAACTAGGTTAGCACTTAGGGTTTCATCAATTCACCAAAATCAAACTAGAGCTATCAATCTTCTCCTTTTTGGTAATTGATGACAACCATTTCACAAAGATATGAATTAAAATTCAATTAAATCCATGTTGCTTGCTCAAGCATATTTACCATGTGTAAAAGGATATGGACAAGTTTTATGAACCTCAAATGGTAGCAATTGCTCCCTCTACATATGTGCTAAGAGTTTGGATTGTAGCTTGCACATATGCTTAGATAGGAAATGTAGGAGACAATGTCTATAAAATGACGCTGAAAGCATCTAGGCCCCTAGTTGGGTTTCGGTGATTAATGACAATACGTGATTACTATGACTAACGTGTGTTTTGCCGAGGCAATTAAGTTAGGTCATGGTAATGGAGATCGATTGGGCAATCATGGTGGTCATGCCCCTACGGTGGAAATCGTTTCGGTTTTCAAAGGATGGACGACAAGGTTAACGATGGAATAGTTCTAAGTGTTGATTGGAGTTGAAGAGACACTTAGAGTAGTTTGGGACTTTGTTTTTCTTTGGCCATACTATTAAGGGGGGTATGGACGGGTAGCTTGACCTAGGTGAGTCTAGTGAGTTAGGTGTGGTGCACACTTGCTAAATCTAGCACTAGGTAGCTCCAAAATAGCCCTTAGATCCAATGGAGCAAACTTCATTCACGTATGATCGAGAGTTGGAAGTGAATGGGGGTCAAATACTGACCAAACGCTGGTTCTGGTGTGATCGGACGCTGGCGCAGAGTCCAGTCAGTTCATTTGACCAAGGTGTTTTCGTCTGGCGCGACCGGACGCTAAGGGCCAGCGTCCGGGTGACTCTAGTAAGGTTTCAGGGAGGGAAAATCATGACTGGACGCGTCCAGTCACTACTTTATCACTAGAGTTCAAGGTGAACTGACCGAAGCGTCCGGTCAACATGACTGGAGCGTTTGGTCACCCCGCAAAGGCACATAATGGTTTGTTTTTCAGCCGGTGTTATAAATACTTCCTCCATTCGTGTGTGGGGGTACTTTTGCTCATTCTAACAGCTGAGAAACACCTTTGAGAGTGCCAAGAAGAGCAAGGTCCTAGTGAGGTTATTTAGATTTGAGAATCCCAAAGAGAGCCCTCATTAGTGAGATCAATAGTAGCAAAGTGTGCATCCACCCTTCTCATTAGGCTTGTCGTGGTCAAGTGAGAGTTCGTGCTTGTTACTCTTGGTGATCGCCATCACCTAGATGGCTTGATGGTGATTGGGAGCTTGGTGATCATCCGACGGTGCTTGTAGATGACCCAACTCAAGTTTTGCGCGGTTGTGGGTGATTCACCACGATGGAGTGTCGAAGAATCAACCCGTAGAGAGCACTTGATCCTTGCGCGGATCAAGGGGGAGCTACACCCTTGCGCGGGTGCTCCAATGAGGACTAGTGGGGAGTGGTGACTCTCCGATACCTTAGCAAAACATCGCCGCGTTTCCTCCTTCTCTCTTTACTTTGAGCAATTCAATTCTTGTCATTTACATTCATAGAATTGCCATGCTAGAGTAGGATTGAGACATAGGTTGCTAAACTTTTGTGCGTTAGATCAATAGAAACATTTTCTAGGCACAAGGAGTTAATTGGGCTAACCGTAGGGTTTAATTATTGCAAAAAAATTTAGAATTAGCTCAATTCACCCCCCCCTCTTTGGCATCTTGATCCTTTCATATGCTAAGGTATAAAAGATGGTCCTTTGAAGCGTGATACCAATCAGAGTGCACCAATATATCATCCTTAGTACCATTAGTAACTAGACATACACAAAAACTAGAATACCCCATGAGATCAACATTAGAAGCAAGGGTCTAGTTTTGATAATATGAGCATGAGTCTAGTTACTTAACCTATGCATGCTAGTTTTTCATTTTATCATTCAAACCTACAACCAGCATACACCACACAAGCATGGATATTGAAATTTAAAACTTGTGCCATGCAAGCAAACATATGAAATGCACATTCAAATGCATCCACCAGGTTTATGAGCTTGCTCCCCTACTTGTGTGCTCAAAATTTTAATTGATCCCTTACTTTGTCATATCTCTCCCCTTATGTCAATTTCTCTCCCTTTGTTATCTTTTCACTATCTTTGTACACTATTTCTCCCCCTTTGTCATCAATGACCACAAAGGTTTAATTTTAAATAGGTTGAGATTATCAATGTCAATCAATAGGGTGATGATCATTTTCCCAAATTTGGTCCAATCTAGATCATTTGCCAAAGATATTTAACTTGGTTTGATCCAAGGACAAGCTTCTTCACACCTCCAAATAAGGGTTATCTTGTACCATGTTGAGTTAAACACTTAGACCTCATTTTCTAGATCAAACACTAGGTTTATAAGCCCACAAATGTGTCATATGCTACCACTAGATCAAGTCAAGCATTGAAGCAATAGTGGTACCATACAAACATCAAAATCATTTGATTTTGATGAATGAGCCTCTTAAATATGAAAGATGTCTAGATGCACTAAATATGTCCTTAGCAAGGATGTATGCCATGCCAATCAACTTTTACCTTGGATTGCTCAAAGGAGAGGCATGTCATATAAGTGGGGGTGCATCAACACATATTTGAGAAATCCAATATGTTTAACTCATTCCTTAGCTTGCAAAATATTTTCTCATCCAATGGCTTGGTGAATATATCGGCAAGTTGATCTTCGGTGCCTATACTCTCAATGCAAATGTCTCATTTTTATTGGTGATCTCTTATGAAATGGTGGTGGACATCAATGTACTTTGTTCTTGCATGTTGAACCGGATTGTTGGTTAACTTGATTGCACTCTCATTGTCACATAGCAATGGCACTCTCTTGAACTTGATTCCAAAGTCACTCAAAGTGGCCTTCATCCAAAGTATTTGTGCACAACAACTACCGGTGGATATGTATTCAGCTTCGGCGGTTGATAATGCAACACTATTTTGCTTCTTTGATGACCATGAGACAAGTGATCTTCCCAACAATTGACATGTGCCCGAGGTGCTCTTCCTTTCAACCTTGCATCCCGCATAATCTAAGTCAGAGTAACCAACTAGCTCAAACTTTGCTCCTTTGGGATACCACAAACCAACATTTTGTGTATGCTTCAAGTACCTCAATATTTTCTTTGCAACCTTCAAATGACTTTCTCTTGGTGAGGCTTGAAATCTTGCACACATGCATACACTAAACATGACATCCGGCCTTGATGCGGTCACATAGAATAGGCTTCCAATCATAGACCGATACAATTTTTGATCCACCATATTGCCACTTGCATCACTATCCAAGTTGCCATTTGTTCCCATTGGTGTACTAATGGCTTTGCTATCACTCATACCAAACTTCTTGAGCATGTTTTTGATGTACTTGCCTTGACTCACAAATGTATCATTCTTCAATTGCTTGATTTGAAGACTAAGGAAGTAACTTAACTCTCCAATCATGGACATTTTAAACTCATTAGCCATCATTTTTCTAAACTCTTCACAAAAGTATTGATTGGTTGATCCAAATATGATGTCATCAACATAGATTTGCAACACAAAAAAGTCTTTGCCAATCTTCTTGGTGAAAAGAGTGGTGTTAACCTTACCCATCATGAACCCTTTAGATATTAGGAAGTCCCTCATTCTCTCATACCATGCTCTAGGTGCTTGCTTCAAGCCATACAATGTCTTCTTCAACTTGTACATATGGTCGGGCTTCTTGTCATCTTCAAAACCAGGAGGTTGCTCAACATATACTTACTCATTTATGTAACCATTGAGAAATGCACTCTTGATATCCATTTGATAGAGTTTGATGTTGTGGGCACAAGCATAGGCTAGCAAGATTGTAATTGCTTCCAATCTAGCAACTGGGGCATATGTTTCTCCAAAGTCAAGACCTTCAATTTGTGTATAGCCTTGTGCTACCAATCTTGCTTTGTTCCTTACTACTATCCCATCTTGATCTTGCTTGTTTCTAAAGACCCATTTGGTTCCAATCACATTGTGTGCCTTTGGTCTCTCTATCAATTTCCATACTTGATTTCTTATGATGTTATTCAATTCTTCATGCATAGCATTCACCCAATCAACATCCTTCAATGCTTCATCTATCTTCTTTGGTTCAATGGATGACAAATGAGAAATGCTCACAAAATGAAGCCAATCTTGATCTAATTTGTACACCTCTAGAAATATCACCAATGATTGTGTCTAATGGATGATCCCTTGTAATATTAGTTGGTTGGAGTGTTGAAACTTGATTGCTTGCACTTGCTTGATGATTGGGTTGAGATGATGCACTAGCCACTTGATCTTGTTCAATATCATGAGAGCCACTTGTACTTGCTTGATTTATATCATCTAGCACATTTCAATTAGAGAGCACTTGCACTTGATCATCTTCATCATCATTCACTTGCCTAGGCCTCAATTTACCAACATCCATGTTCTTCATGGCATTTGAACGTTGAATGCCTCTAACATCTTCCAAGTTCTCATTCTCATCTTGGGAACCCTTGGTTTCATCAAATTTAACATCATGAACTTCTTCAAGAGTACCACTATCCAAATTCCAAACTCTATATGCTTTGCTAGTAGTTGAGTATCCAAGTAGGTATCCTTCATCACATTTCTTGTCAAACTTGCCCAATCTAGTGCCTTTCTTCAAGATATAGCATTTGCAACCAAAGACACGAAAATATGCAACGTTGGGCTTTCTATCCATTCAAGAGCTCATATGGTGTCTTCTCTTTCAATGGGCGACAATAGAGGTGGTTGCTACAATAGCAAGCCGTGTTGATAGCTTTGGCCCAAAAAGATTGACTCACATTGTACTTACTAAGCATAAGATTTTGACAAATACTTCAAACAATACTCAGGTAACTCCAATCACTAGGCCACCTTTCCTTTTTAGTCCATACTTATTAGACCTCTTCCTTCATATGTTTGCCTTCCAACGGAGCCTTACGAATTTCTTGGTCAGAAGGAAATTCTACTACCAATCTTCAAAACATTAATGATTCCTGTTAAATTGCTCGAACTTGGTATACAATTCTTAGTCCTTGGTGTCACCCGAACCTTCTTAGCATAATTCTCCGTTGCTAAGGTCATTGGCTGCGACTTCTATTTCTCTAGGTGATAGCACTTTTTCAAGTCATAATCAATATCATTCCAATGAGGATATCACAAGCTCAAGACCATCTAGTGAAGATGTCCTGTAGATTCTTGTGATCCACCTAGATGTCACTTTTACCCCAAGAAGATATTACTTCTATGCTCCACAATGGATAACTCCAGATAACATGTTAGGTAGTTCAACTCACACTTCCTTAGTTGACTTAATGAACAAGCCACCACTTTTCTTCTCGTATACGAACACATCCCACACCTTGACAAGATGCATCATTATAGAGATAAAACTCTTGTCCTGATCTGACAAAGCTAATACTTAGGTTTTACTCCTACCTCTTCTTGGATTCCTTCAAACACTTACCTGAGGTTTCTTGATCCAAACTAACTTATAAGCTTCTCCAGTAGCTCTATCAATATCTTGATGATCTTGGTTAAACCTTCCTTGATCCTTTAACCAAACCTTATTGGAACTATGAGTTCTTCTCACATCTTTAGGTACCACCACGCTTCTGCTGCGCAAACTAGAACGTAGGATTCTTCATCTTACAAATTCTTCAACTTGGCTACCCCCCTTAAGAATAGATAAACTAGGGGACACAAGAAGGGTAGCTTGCACCTTCTTCCAGATGAACTAACTAGTATCAAGACGTTCTGTCATCCTATTGATACTCTTGTATATGGGCAAGAACAAGAAATCTAGAATTCCTCGCGAGTAGAGAAACAGCAGTGCAGTAGAACAACTGTATCTCTCATTCCGTTAATCCAATGAAGTTGTAGCTTATACCATTGGAAAGCTTATCAAATTCTCCACAACTTCCTTATAGAATGCTTTTCCGAATTCTGCAGTTTAGGTGGTCGAAGATAGTGCACAACAGAAACTGCTCTACATTCCAAACAGTGCAGATGCATCGCCTTGTGATTTTTGTATCTCCATAACCAAAATAGCTATTAGGCTGATTCTTGCTCTCAAAGAAAGATATTGAAATCTACTATTTTCCAGAAGTTTCTCATGATTTTTGATCGTCGAAAATCAGAGATATAAGCCGAAGAATACAAGCTGCTCCGATAAGATAGGATAGGGGAACAGAAGAAAATCATAACCTAACTATTTATTTCATTAATCCTTATAGCTTAGGCCTATAAACTAAATGAAATTGTGGGAACACCCAACAAGATCATTGCAATCATTACAAAGATTCAAAACAATTATAAACATAATGACAACTCAACAAGCAATAAAGGTGCACAACTCAATCATTGACTCAACTTGCAATACCATCATCCTCATTGTACTAGGGGTAACAATCCTAAGACTCATCTTCAAATTACACAAGAAGGTGGTGAGGGACAGTTCTAAAAGCATATCAAATCAAGGAGTGAAGACGAGAACAAAGACTTTAAAATAAGCTCTGATATCACTTTGTAGCACCTGGTTTTAAGGACAAAACCAGATACACACCATATGTGAGCCCAGGAAGTCAAATCTCATATATAGCTACAAATAAAGGTAATATCAATAGATAATGCTTAAATACATAGCGTATTAGTATAAGAAATATAACCTCTAAGTATAGACAGCAGAAAGACAACTCCGATCTTCAAGTGAAGACTCCACTTCCACAGGGACAATTGATTGGTTGATCACAAGCCTAATTCCTCCAAATTCTAGCAATTTGGTACCCATCCAGGATTTTCATCCAAATAATTGAAAAATAAAGAAAGTGTAAGTACATATCGTACTCAATAAATATAACATGGGGTTCATGAGGCTCAAAAGGCTGACACTGGTTTAACTGCAATTAGCTTTTGTTGAGTCTTGATTTTAGCAATAGGGTGGCAACAAAGTTATCATAAGCCCATAAACACATGATTAGGTAAACATGAATAAAGAATAGCATAAACAGTATTCATTAGTGAGCATCTTTATCATCAGTATCATTAGTATTCATCATCATTAACCATTAGTGAACATCTATTCCATAAATGTTCTAAGGCCGCTCGTGACCAGTGAGCACGGCTGATATACCAGTTTTACACTCTACAGAGGTTGTACACTTTTACTGTAAGTCATAATTTACCCTTTCGCCCTGAGGTAATCAGCCTCTTGACCCACTACCAAGGAAGGTCGGCAGGGTTCACTATGAAGACTTTTGAAGGTTCGTCTAACAAGTTAGGGCCATTAGATTCACTCGACAAACAGATGTAGAGCCCCCTTTCCCGATTGCACAATGATGCACAGCCTATACTCAAGGGGACAGAGGCCGCACTATACCCGATTCGTCTAGCCATTCTTACGCCAATAAAGGTAACCACTAACAAGCTAGAAAAGCTCCTCATACTGAGCTAAAGCTAGAGCCATATAGCCCTCACAGTTGTACTATAAGTACTAGGATGATCACTTATAGATAAGTTCTTAGGGAGAGGAATCTAGAGCACCATAAAACAGCTCAATGCTCTAGCCCTCTTGTTCCATGTTGCTAAAAAACATCTTTTAGTGTTTATTGCATATACCATTAGTCAAGTTATAAGATCATGGCTTCAGTTGAGCACTAGCATCATACTACCCAATGCAGTACCCCTAGGTGTCAAGGTACAAGGTACAAAGTACTAGGAAATCCTGGTAGTCAAGGTAGACACATGCAGTATGAATTAAATAATTAAAGGTGTATAGGACAACAAGGAAGATCCCATGCTATACTTGCCTTAAACACCGATCCTTCGGTAAGCTTTAATCTTCAACGTTCTTCTTCTTCTTGATCACCACGTATATCTCACCGACTGGACGTAATCATAAAGCACCACACAAGCATCCATACAATCATACATGAAGCAAACAATAGAACTAAATCAGAATAGTATACCAATCATAGAAAAATAAGTAAAAGAGTTTGAAACACGATTCAACGCATTGCTACGAACACACAGTCGCAAAGAAGCACTCTAATCGGAGCTACGGTTGAAAAGAAATAACTACTGAGAGATTTGCTTTATACGTGGAAAAAAACTATAGGCTTTGTTTATTTTAACTATATAAATTCATATATAAGATATTTTATAAATAATATAAATTGAATCAAGTCAAATTTAGATTTGAATCATAAAACTAAAGTGAAACAAATCATATTTTATTTATAAAATCCAGTTGCATAATTATTAATCATGATATGATTTAAACCATAAAATTTCAGAAATAGTAATATGATAGACACTGTTACTAATGCGTAGATCTCATTGCTATGAATCTAACACAACTTGAATGGGTCAAAACGGAGCTAAAACACAGAAGATATGAAATAAACAAGATTTACTTTATTAAAATAATAGATTAAATCTAACCTCGAATTTTAAAAGTTGAAAACATATCTAACAGTAGTATGAACATGTAGATTATGAAATTATGAACCTAACGCAAGTTGAACGGATCAAATTAGAGTTAAAATAGAGAAGTTATGGCTAAGACAAAATAAGTGGCAAATCTGTAAATAGGTGAAAACGTATTTTGGATCTAAACCGAAGCAACTACGCTTCCCAAAGAAGAAAACATAATCTGTGATTGCGCTTTGGACCACAGGTTAAGATTCAAATAATTGTAAGGGGATTTTTGCAAAAGAGCCAACGAAGGGGGTACGTTCTAATCTGGACTCTTGATTTCAAATCGGACGACTGAGAGCGGAGAAGGGAAGAGCTGACCGTCAAAATAGTACCTGGACGGCGGTGCCATGGCCGGACCTCATCGGCGACGACGGCTTCGACGCTCCCGGTTACCACAGGGCACGAGAGGACTACGGGGAGCAAGAGAAGCTCGAGGCGAGCTCAATGGATGGTTTAGGGGAAGCTGTGACAGTGCGGTGGCGGCCTCGGGCGCGGTTGGGCGGAGTGGAGCCAGCAGCAGCGCGGCTTAGGGCACAGGCGGCGGCTCGATGAAGGTGGCTGCAACGCAGGAGACTCGGGTGGAGACGGCGGGCATAGGCATCCGGTATTTAAGGCCCCAGAGCCTTAGGAGGCACCGCAAGCGGATGGAGACAGTGGGTGGGGCGGACACGGCCGACGGCGGTGGAGTCCACGTCGGTCACAGAAGGTAGAAGAAAGGCCTAATGGATGGGGCCCACCTGTCAACAAAAGAGAAAGGAAGAGGGTAGCTGTCAGAGAGAGCGCGGGCATGGGGAGACGGACACGTCGGTGCTGGGCTGCGGCTTGGGCCGCTAGACGGGCCACTGCGGCAGAACCAGGGGATCGGAGCTGGGCCGAGGAAAGGAAACGACCAAGCTGGGCCGAGCGGAGGGAGAGGAGCAGGCCTTCGGGCGGGGAGGAGAAGGTCAGGCTAAAGAAAACTGTGGGCCAAAAGGCAAGGCTTGCGCACTTTTTTCCAAATTTGATTTTCCTAATACTTTTTCAAATGGGTTTTAAATTCATTTGAACCTTGAATCAAAACCAAATTTTAATATTATTTGAAATATACTTTTAATTCAAAGTAAACTGAAAAATTTTCGTAAGTTTTCCAAAAATAAATTTTACACCTTTTTAAATTCTTTTATTTTCTAATTCTCTTTTCTTTTTTTCTTTTACTTCAAAGCCATTTTCAAATCCACACAATACAAAGAAACAAATGCACCGGCATGTATGCACATCTATATTGCTATGCCTTATGATAAATTTTAATTTAATGAAAAATTTATATTTTCCTATATTTCATGTGCACAAAATTCAGAAATAAACCATTTTAAACCTATTTTCAAAAGAGGCAAATTTTAGGGTGTTACAGCTTTATTTTTTGAGCCCATCCATGGTGCACCAATGAATTTAGCCTTTACACCATTTGTACCTTTAGTAAGCACATAGAAAGAATTAATCTTAATTGAGGATACATTAGCATTTTAGCTCTTGTTCTTGCACTCATGCTCTTTATGACCAACTTGCTTGCAACTAGTGCAAAACCGACCATTGCTCTTCACAAAACTAGTCTTGTGAGGAGCAAAGGCTTGCCTTGCCTTTCTTGGGGGTATAGCCCAATTCCCTCTTTGTAGAGAGAAGCTCTTTGGCTACCCTAAGCACATAAGCAAGCGGTCCTCACCCCCATAGGCCTTAGCCAAGGTGTGAGTGAGCTCATTGATCTCCTTCTTGAGGGTCTCATTCTCAACCATTAGTGAGGCATCATATGTGAAACCATCACTACTAGATGAGGTGGAAGTGGAAGTGCTACAAGAAGGGTTAGTGGGTGCAACAATGATAGGCTTATAGAATGATTCATCAGTTAAATCACAAGTTAAGCCTACATTACATGTCTCAACATGCTTCTTCTTATTTTGCTCATCGAGCAAAGAGGAATTAGCTTTTTCAAGCTTCTTGTGAGCCTTGCCAAGCTTCTCATGGGCTTCCTCTAGCCTCTCATGAGATGCATTGAGCTCATCAAAGGCTTGCTTAAGGGCTTTTAGTTCCTTACGTAAGCTTTTGCATTCCCTTCTCTTAATGTCAAAGTGTTCTTTAGCATCATCTAGCATGTCAAGTAGTTCATCCTTAGTTGGTTCATCATCATCACTATCACTTTCATTTTCATTTTCACTATCATGTTCCTCATCACTTGCATCATCACAAATTTGTACCTTAGTGGCCTTAGCCATGAAGCATGATGGAGTGTTGAAGAGAGAAGGCTTCTCATTAATAGCAATACTTGCAAGTGCCTTCTTCTTGGTAGTCTTGTCATCATCACTATCATCATCATCACTTGAGGAAGCAGTCACTATCCCAAGTGACCACATATGAACCACCCTTCTTCTTCTTGAAGGTTATCTTGTCCTTCTTCTCTTTCTTTTCCTTCTTGTCCATCTTCTTGTTCTTCTTGTCATCATCATTGTCACTATTGTATGGGCATTGCAGCAACAAGATGATCTTTGCTTCTGCAATTGAAGCACCTTCTTGACTCTTCCTTGTTCTTAGATGAAGACTTCTTTCTTCTAGCACTGGTAGCCCTTCTTCATCATGAACTTGCCAAATCTCTTAACAAAGAGAGCCATCTTCTCATCATCCATCTCATCAAAGCTCAAGTCTTCATCTTCACTTGATGATTCTTGCTTTGCCTTGCCCTTGGATGATGTGGCCTTGAATGCCACACTCTTCTTCTTCCCATCTTTCTTCTCCTTCTTTTCTTCCTTCTCATCATCATCTCTATATGTATCATTCGGTCATTATATCTCCCAACACTTGGTTTGATGTCATGGTGTCCAAACCACTCCTCACTAGAATAGTGACCAATATGCCAAATCTTGAGGGTAAGCATCTCAAAAACTTATGGGAGAAGTCCTTGTCCTTCACCTCTTCTCCAAGTGCTTTGAGATCGTTGACAAGCACTTGAAGCCTATGGAACATCTCTAGCACACTCTCATCCTCTTTCATCTTGAATCTTGCAAACTTCTCCTTGAGAATGTATGCCTTTGCACCTTTCATGGCTTCAGTGCCCTCAAATGATTCCTCCAACTTCTTCCATGCCTCAATGAGCTCTCTCAATGTTCTTGATTTGCTCAAATGTTCTCTCATCCAAAGCATCATGGATGGCACTAAGAGCAATATCATTATTTTGGAGTAGCATCTCTTCGGCGGTGGTGGGAGCCTTTTCATCATCAATCTCAATCTTGGTCTCCACCACATTCCAAACCTTCCTATTGATTGACATGATATATATTGTCATCTTAGCCTTCCAATATGGATAGTTGGAGCCATCAAATTGGGGTGGCTTCTTGGTGTTGTTGATTTGAAGCCATTTTGACACCGAAGGTTGTTTAGCCTCAAATCACTGGTGACCACTGCTCCGATACCACTTGTAAGGTCCTAATGGCTAGAGGGGGGGCTGAATAGGCCTATTAAAATTTCTACAACAACACTTAGCAAACCGGTTAGACAAATATGAGGCGAAGCGAGTGTTGTGCTAGCCTACTAAATTGCAAGCCACCTACCATAATTCTAGTTTCTATAGTCTCTATCCACACAATGGCTATGTCACTACACTAAGTTAGTGTGCTCTCAAAGGCTAACTAAAGAGCCACACTAACCAAACTAACAAGCTCTCATGACTAGCTTAAAGAGCTTGACAACAAGTTTGTGGTAATGTAAAGAGAGAGAGCAAGATGGTTATACCGCTGAGTCGAGGAATGAACCAATCAATCACAAGAATGAATACCAATAATACCAATCACCTCGGAATCAAATGATGACACAATGATTTTTTTATCTGAGGTTCACTTGCTTGCCAGCAAGATAGTCCTTGTTGTGGCGATTCACTAACTTAGAGGTTCACACGCTAAATGGCATCACACACCAAACCCTCAATAGGGTGCCGCACAACCAACAGAAGATGAGGATCACACAAGCCACGAGCAATTTACTAGAGGACCTTTTGGCTCTCCACCGGGGAAAGGTCAAGAGCCCCTCACAATTACCATGATCGGAGCCAGAGACAATCACCAACCTCCGCTCAACGATCCACTGTTGCTCCAAGCCATCTAGGTGGCAGGCAACCACCAAGAGTAACAAGTGAATCCTGCAGCAAAACACGAACACCAAGTGCCTCTAGATGCAAACACTCAAGCAATGCGCTTGGATTCTCTCCCAATCTCACAATGATGATGAATCAATGATGGAGATGAGTGAGAGGGCTTTGGTGAAGCTCACAAGGTTGCTATGTCAATGCAAATGGCCAAGAGAGTGAGCTAGAGCTAGCCTCATGCCTTTAAATAGAGCCCCCAATGAAATAGAGCTATTGGGATCACTAGAGCACCCTACTGCTGCACCAACTGGACGCGTAGGTTGGGGCGACTGGATGCACGCCACCCAGCATCCGGTCATGCGATGCGTGCCACATGGCCCTTGGTTTAACCTCGTCCACATGATCTCAATGGCTAGTCTGCTTCGTGCCATGTGTTAAGTTGCGACCGGACGTGCTGCTCAAAGTGACCGGACGCTCCATCACTGGAGTCCGGTCATTTCCAGTAAGGTTCTAGAGATGATTTTTCACGACTGGACGCGTCCGGTCATGCCCGACCGGACTCGCTCAGTGTCTGGTCGCACAACCTTTTTTCTATGCACCACCACATCAGTAGGACCGGATGCTGAATTGTGTTCAGCTAGAGTCCGATCACCTACGTCCGGTCTTAGGCCGAGAGTAGCCTGAGCACTCCATTGATTTTTATAAATGACCGAATGCTGCTCCCCAGAGTTCGGTCACCACGTGACCAGTGTCTAGTCACTATTTTTTCAGTGACTATCACCTCCTTCATTTCACCAACTTCTCCACCCTTGCTCAAATGTGCCAACCACCAAGTGTATCACCTTGTGCACATGTGTTAGCATATTTTCACTAAATGTTTTCAAGGGTGTTAGCACTCCATTAGATCCTAAATGCATATGCAATGAATTAGAGCATCTAGTGACACTTTGATAATCGCATTTCGATACGAGTTTCACCCCTCTTAATAGTACAGGCTATCGATCCTAAATGTGATCACTACTCTCTAAGTGTCTCGATCACTAAACCGAAAAAGCTCCTATCAATTTCACCTTTGCCTTGAGCTTTTTGTTTTTCTTTCTTCTTTTCCAAGTCCAAGCATTTGATCATCACCATGCCATCACCATCATCATGTCATGATCTTCATTTGCTTCATCACTTGGAGTAGTGCTACCTATCTCATAATCACTTTGATAAACTAGGTTAGCACTTAGGGTTTCATCAATTCACCAAAATCAAACTAGGAGCTTTCACCTGTGGGAGCCGATGGCTTGCGTGTCACTTGCGGACCCTTCTCCATCTACCTATGGGACCCGACCTTTCTCCATCTCCATTAGATCTATGGGACCTAATGGCTTGCATGTTACTTGTACCCTATGTGCCGCTGGGGTTTAATAAAATCTAATTCAAAAAAAACCATGAGACCTGGATTCGAACCTGAGACCCAGAGCAAGGAATGGACCATCTTCACCATTGTGCTGGATGCCCGGTTGTGTTGACATGTCTTTGGAGTCCTTATAGTAGTATATATTCTTAGTGTGGATGTCCTATAGGTTGACCTATATATATTAGATATCCCCTGCAAGTGGAAACAAATCTGTGCCCGTTGGACTTGCGGTGGCGACGGCGGCGGAGGATCCTCGATGTGCTATGGTGGCTTAGGCGTCCTTTTGGAGCCTAGGCAGTGGGGCTTCCTGGTGGAGCGTGGCGGCACTGGTGTCTATGTCCGTTGTGTGCCACGACAGAGGCGATAGATCCTGTCCATAGGTCTCCTTTCTCGCCTTTTCCTATTCGCTTCACTGTTTGGTCCTTGCTTGAACATGATGTATACACGAAACATTGTAGCATTGGAGATCTGGTTAGGCCAATGATGATGAAAAGAACTAGGAGGTGGCACTGGTTGTTTTTTTGCTGGTGTCTTGGTTTTCTACATATATTCAACGTTCTTACTGTAAATGCCTTTGTGCAACTAGGCCTGTTAATTGTCAAGTGCTTACTTGATTATACCTATCTATCTAGGCAAACAAATAGGCCCTTCACTTCTACCTTAAACTATTTTTTCTAGTCCAGTGCTTCCTTGATTCTAGATTTGTGTTTCGTATGTTCCTAGTGCCACCAGTGAGTCCTTATGGTATTTTGAACTTGTAACATATCTAATGCCACATTTCTGTGCCAATGATGTCTACATGGCTATTGGATGTATTAGGATGTAGCTCATATGTTTGCTTTTTGTGTCTTCTCCTTGTGGACAACCAAGTTGTCCATTTGGTTCCAAATAAGAGGAAGGCATCGAAAGCAAATCAATGCTTTGTGTCCATCATTCACATGATTGAGGCCACTAATGTTTAAGCTACACATGTTGCAACTGATGCCAATGATGATCACTACCACATGTTCACTGACATTCTACTTGTGAAAACTAAGGTAGCCTATTTGGGTTATGTAGATTTGAGATGAGTCATCCCTGCTATGTCGTGTTCAATGGCCGTGAGCCAGGACTTTACTACAACTAGCCTGACTGCTAGGAATAAGTTCATAGGTTTCGTGGTGCTTGTTATAAAAAGTACAACTCCTATGAAGATGGAATTGCTGCCTTCAAATCAAGAACCAACTCAAATCCACCCTTAACTAATGATGATGACTTCTGTCTTCAAAACCCAATAGCTGCTCCACCCTCTTTCTCCTTCAAAACTATTGTAATTGTAGTCCTCTTAATCTTTGTCCGTCTCCTATGGAAGAAGCTCTGAGCTCATGTACTGATTGTAAGTGTGATTATTAGACTTGATTTGGCTAGAATTGTAATGGTTACAGCTCCATTAACTGCTACTCAAGTTTGAGTTATATATATCTATATGGTGCTACTCTAAATTTAGATGAGGTTGTATGATGAAAATTATTAATGGTTGTTAAAGTTGCACTTTGGTATGAGTTGTGGACTTCACTGATGGATCTTTGTTGGATTATTTTCCTCTTCAGTGATCTCATTACTGAGCAAGCTCTCATCCTACTACACACTGATGAAATGGAGGAGGCCCTTAACAAGAGGAACACACAGGCCAACCTCATGGATGATGTCTTTATCAAGATCCTCTGCCGCCTCTCCTGTCCGCTTCTTGTTCAACTGCAAATGTGTCTGTCGCTCCTAAAAATGCCTCATCTCGAACAACCATAAGTTGATGCTCTAGACTATGGCTGGCTTCTTCTATGATGGAATCTATGGCCAACGAAACTTCACCATCATCACTGGTGTTTACCTCTCCTTGTCCTTCTTGCCCTTCACCATGAACAATGTAGCTGTCTCAGATTGCTGCAACGGCCTCATCCTTTGCTAGAGCAATACCGCTATGTTGTCTGCAATCTGGCAACCTAGAAGTTGAAGGTACTACCATCCAGAATCCATTCTATTGGTGAGGCTCGATTGGGGTTCGATCCGATAGCCTCCTCGCACTTCCATGTGTTTGAATATATGGAGGGGATGGTCAGTGCGTGGGTGTGGACATCTACTCACCTAAAATTGCAGCATGGATCTTTAAGGAATCTAAATGGGGTGAGGAGGCTGAGTTGATATTTTCAAAATCAGCAATTATGTTTCTTAATGGTTGTCTGCACTATATTGGGTTCTATGAGGGTTACCGTCGTATACTTGCTATGGATATGGAGGGAAAGACATGGAGAAAAAGTCCTAATAGGCCTCATGGTTTTTTACGCTCCATCCATCAAGCTCAGGGTCACTTGTGTCAATGTATTGTTGGTATTCGTAATATGTCCAAGCTTTCAATCTGGATCCTTGAAAACAATGGTACTAATAATAAATAGACATTGAAGTAAACTATAAGCCTGCATAAGTTGTTTGGAAAGAGTAAGAAACAATTGGGTTACTTTCATTTTGAGTCGTGCTGCATAGTGGTTCACCCAGAATGGAATTTGATTTTCTTTGTTGGGGTTAGGGTGGAAAGAGCCATCATCGCATATAACATGGATAACAGAAAAGTTCATGTCATCGCTACACATTACATTCAGTATGGTAGACGTGACATCCTGCTAGAAATCATCGGCAGACCTTACTATCTTCCCAATGTTCCCTTGTTCTCGGAGTTGGAGTCATTAGTAAAGTAGTAAATAAAGCTGCATTTGATGTATCTCTCTATCATGACATTTTTAAATGGATCAATGTTGTTTGATTATCTATGAACATGTTAATTTCCTCTTGGATGGATGTTGTCATTATTTTGCAGCAACTTTAACTTGTTTGCAATGTAAGCTAAGATATGTGCAGTGTGTCAGACGCGTTCAAACCTAAGAGGTCGGACTTACTTGCGTGTGCAGTAACATTTCAACACCAATGGCTCCTCTTTGTCCAAAAAACACACCAATGACTCCACTATAGTAGTGATATATTAACTGCTGTGATCTCTTCCGCAGCTCCGCTTGTTTTCCTTCCTTCCTCGAGCCCTCCCATTCCCATCGTAGATCTAAAATCACCAGGAACGTGTGGTTGCCTTCTCCAAACCTACTTCACTCTTAGCCACTATCATGGTGAAGGGCGAGCCTTCTGCGAAGCATGCATGGGAGGGGGATGACACCATGCCCATGGTGAAGGAGGATGATGCCGTGCCCGTGGTGAAGGAGGATGATGTCGTGCCTGTGGTGAATCAAGATGAAGCTCCAATGGATCCCTTTGGAGATAGAGATGAATGGGCTATTGGCATCATGAGTAAGGCTTTCTTGAAGATCAGGCATGTGCTACAGAACACCGGTCTAGGCACCCTCAACCTGCCTCAGTAAGAAAAGGTGAGCAGTTACGTCTTCATTTTTCACGAACTCACCAATGTCCTAGAAGAACTGCCAGCCTAACTGAACAAGAATCGTGTGGACAACACAGAGCACATCCTCGCTTGCTACCGGAGCCAGATAGATGGCTTTGACACTAGCATCATGACGCAGGGAATTAGCACCGCCCACAACATCGAGAAGCACTGGCGCAACCTGGTTTGTGCCGATGCTGAGCAGGTGGCCAACTGCATCACCACTGATGAGGACGACGATGATGTTGATACCAATGATGATGATGAGGACAATGATACCGATGATGAGTAGAGGAGTAAATAAAGTTCCATTTGATGTATCTCATGTTGCATTTGATGTATCTTCCTTATGTTGAGAGTATAGAGGGAGTACATGTTGTTACTCTTTCCTTATGTTGTTACTCTTCCTTATATATCTTCCCTTGCATTTTATGTCGAACGCGTTCAAATGTACAAAGGTTTTGATTTGTTAAGTCTTATTTGCATGTCTATGTTTACTATATTGTTGAACTTTGTATTAATTAGGTGGGTTAAACTCTGTTGAGCATAGGTGTAGATTAGGTCCTTTGGTCATTTGGTAGCTGGTTTCTAGCCGCTATTGGTTGGTTTTGCCTGCAAGTTTGTTTTTGGTTCTTTTTCTGATTTGTAGTATGGTAAACATGCATAAGGGAATTCATCCGATCAAGTCTCACATCGATGTAATGCCTAACAGAGGAGCCCACATAGCTATTCAAATTTTACAGCACATGCAAGAAAGTTCGAGCATTGAAAATCTGATCGGGCTGGACACATCTCACGTTATACAGGGAAACCTATTTCATATGAATACACGTCCGGCCCATGTCAAATTTACGCTGCTTGGACTATTAGGCGAGCATACAGTTTACAAGAAATAGGTAAACGTCATTTCATCGAATACACTAGAGGGACATGGTCGGGGAAAAGAGTACACATTCTTGGTATGGTAACTAGTTGCCATCTATAAGCATGATTCCGGTTAGTGTCAACCGATGGAAGGGGAAAGCCACTCATGACTACTACTACTGATACAAATGTTGTGACCGAGTGCACTCCATAGGCAATAGTTTTACTCATAGCTCTATACTATATAGTGTCTAACAAGATGAAATGTGCCGCATTTGAACTTTCTTACGAGCGCAGTAAAATATTAGAGTGAAGCGAATGTGGCAAGAAAGCTAGTCACAAGAAGTGAATCGAGAAAAGGAGCTTCTGACACATTGAGACTTGAATGCCTGGTGCTGTTGTGATATGTCTTTTCTATACTTAATTATTCCAATCCAAGTAGTCATAGCAGTCGAGGGGTAGACTAAAGAGTGAAGATTGAGATGTGTCTGGCTCAGTCAGATTTACAATGCTCAGACCATCACAGGGACTCTAGGGCAAGACAAGATAAAGATTTGGTCTATCGACGGTGAAAGGATCAAGATGCCTAAGAGGGGGGGGGGGGGTGAATTGGGCTAATTCTAAATTTCTTGCAATAATTAGGCCCTACACTTAGCCCATTTCATCCCCTTGTACCTACAAGTGTTTCTATTGTTCTACCACACAAAAGTTTTGCACCCTAGGTTCGAATCCTGCTCTAGCATGGCAATTCTAAGAATGTAAAGACATGAATTGAATTGCTCAAATATAAATGCTCAAAGTAAAGAGAGGGAGAGGAACGCGGCGATATTTTTCTGAGGTATCAGAGAGTCGCCACTCCCCACTAGTCCTCGTTGGAGCACCCATGCAAAGGTGTAGCTCCCCCTTGATCCGCAAAAGGATCAAGTCCTCTCTACGGGTTGATTCTTTGACATTCTGTCACGGTGAATTGCCCACAACCGCTCACACCATGACTTAGGTCATCCACAAGCTCTGCCGGATGATCACCAAGCTTCCAATCACCACCGAGCCATCTAGGTGATGGCGATCACCAAGACTAACAAGCACAAACTCTCACTTGACCAAGACAAGCCTAATGGGAAAGGTGGATGCACACTTGCTACTCCCTATACACTAATGAGGTCCTTAATCTTGGATTCTCAAATCTCAATCACCCCACTAGGCTCTTGCTCTCCCTTGCACTCCAAAGTGTTTCATCAGCTGAACAAATGGGCAAGAGAGGGGAATTGGACGAGTAGGAGAAGTATATATATACCCCTACTCAAAAACATAACCATTGGGTCCAAATCCCCACTGTCTGTGTATCGTCGGACCGACCTCTTGGGGGTGTCGGACCCTGGACCCTCGGTCCGACTCGCACAGAAGAAGCAGTGTCTGTACTATGTCAGAAGGAGCAGTTGGAGCCGCTTGGTGCTACAGTATAGTCCTGATGGCCACCCATTGGCCCAGTCCGACACCTAAAATACTTCTCGGTGTAGATTCTGAACACCGTTGGACCGGGGTCACCTTTGGTCCGATGCCTCCTTTTTATCGAGTCTTACGCTGCGCTGCTCATCTCCCTCACATGAACAGTGTCCTCATCTAGTCCGACGACTCCAAGTCTCAGGGTCCGACACTTCATCCGACCAGAGCTATGTTCTGGAGGCGCCACATAGGCATCGGACCCAACAAGATAGGTCCAATGACCATGCCTCAGCATGGTCTGATGCCTACCAAATCCCTCCTTTCACTTCCGATTCAAAAACTTTGTGAACGGGGATTGATCCATTTGATCTTTGGGCTGTCCTTGAGCTACCTAGTGCTCAGTTTGACAAGTGTGCACCACACCTAACACATTAGACTCGCCTAGATCAA
Organism: Miscanthus floridulus; assembly: GCF_019320115.1. Lineage (NCBI taxonomy): Eukaryota > Viridiplantae > Streptophyta > Magnoliopsida > Poales > Poaceae > Miscanthus > Miscanthus floridulus. The sequence goes on from NC_089592.1 coordinate 40,881,985, forward strand.
GGTACTAGTTCATGCCCCCTTTATATTACGACCAAAGGAAAAACAAAGTCCTAAACTACTCTAAGTGTCTCTCCAATGCCAATCGACACTTAGAACTAGTCCATCCTTAACCTTGTCGTCTATCCTTTGAAAACTAAAACAATTTCCATCGATAGGGGCATGAAAACCAAAATTTCCCAAACAATCACCATTACCATGACCTAACTCAAATTGCCTCTGCAAAACACACGTTAGTCACAGTAATCTTGTGTTGTCATTAATCACCGAATCCCAACTAGGGGCCTAGATGCTTTCAATCTCCCCCTTTTTGGTAATTGATGACAACACCACCTCAAGTATGTGTATAAGAGATGGGTGAGGTATTCAACATGCTTGGTTCATATAAGCAATTGTCAATAAGAACAAAGAGTTAGGAATGCTTATATGACCCAAGTCAACATAATATACTCAAAAGATATGAAATAAGCATGAGTACGAAACATAGATCTCATTTGAATCGGAGTAGAACATGGAAGCAACACAAATGAGCATAACCAAGTGACATGATATAAATATATCAAAGTAGAGAGCACACATGTCACATAAACCATCACAACATGCAATCACACATATAATACAATGCATAAAAGTAGATGTGAATGCATGAAGTACCACATACAAAAGAACGCGTCTATCTCACACGCTCCCCCTAAGTCTAACATGCTCGCTCCCTCTCCCCCTTTTGTGTCGGCGTCAAGCACCAAAACCTAAAGGTCGGTCAAGTAGGATAGGAGCAGATGAGTCAGTTGTAGAGACACACAGGGTAAGCTAAAACTGCATCGCATCATCATCTAACTCTGAACTCTGAGCTATCGGACCCTCTAGAGCAGACTCATGTGGAACCTCAGTTACTAGAAGTGTAGGTGAAGCGATTTGGGTCAGCTCTGTAGCTTGGTTGGCTAGCTGAGACTCAAAAGCTAAGGTGGTGGCCTAGCCCTATGGCTCTGAAGCTGTCTCTATAGTAGCCACGACTACCACTCTTGCTGTAGCCTCAAGTGTAGTAGTGATAATCAGGGGCGGCTGACTTACGGGCTGTGGCTACGTCTCTGACAAAGGAATCATCTCTATGACTGGAGCTGCTGAGGTAGGTAGAGACACTCTAAACTTAGGAGGTGTGGGATGCCTTGTAAGCTCACTAAAGGTGGCACCCAAACTCCATGAAACTGGAGTGTCTATCACTAGTACGACCTCTGACTGTGTAGGAGTGAAACTTGTGACAATCGGAGTAAAGTCCTAAGCCTACCCTATCTCTAGAGAAGCGAACCACTAAGAGACCTAGATGGAGGGTGAGGCGAACTGTGCTAGTAGCTGCTGAGTCTGACTCTAAAGTCCACTGGACTATAACGCTAGAGTCACTGTTGGAGGAGTAGTCACTGCTGGGCCAATTGGCTACACTAAAGGCTGATACATAGGAGCACTAGTGAACTCAATGATGTGTTCCATGAAACCATGTAACTACTTCTGCTGCTGGAGCTAATCCTATCATAGCTGCATCTAAGCATTGGTCTCGCTTGTGCCTCTGCCTGGCTCTGCTACGCCCAATGCATCCAGTCAAGAATAGCAAGCAAAGCCAGACCTATCTGCTGAGGTGGTGCTGAATTAGACCCACTGGCCTCTCTGTCGTGTGCCCGAGGGGCCATGGGTGGAATCGGCCAGTAGTCCTCATTTGAGCTATCAGAGGAGCTACTCAAGCTCAGCCTCTACAGTGGCCCTGATGGCCTCATCTTGCTTAGCCTCTATCTCAGGAACCTCTGATCTGCGGCGCTGCTAGGTCGGTGTCCTGCTCACACGATGTCCATCTGTAACTGAGGTCATCTGGTAAACGGGAAACACTGTGGGTGACCTATCTAACTCTCCTGCATGCGCTAGACGACGGGACATGGCAATCAAGGCAGAGATCCAATGAGCATATGGAAGCTATCGATGATTCTTGATGCCCTCTGCAATGGTGTCCTCCATCTCTAAGATGAGCAAGTCAACTATGTCAAACTATGTCTGAGACACCAATGCTGCTAGAAGCCACTGTTGGAGATTTGTCAACCCCTCCTTATATCTAGTCTTGGGTAGTAGGGTCCTCCTCATCACGTCATTCAGGAGACAACACATAGGTGTAAGCTGGCTAGGTGAGCGTCGAGACCCGTCTCTGAATGGTGGCATAAAGTAAGCGGCCACATGTGCTATGTCAAGAAGTAATCCACTATGAGCATGCCTCGGTGGGTCGGTCGAGCCGTCGCACAACCTGTTTAGCATGGTAGTGGACTCTGTTAGTCTCAGCCTCTCGAGAATCGTGGCCCTATAAAGTCTCCGTGGGTCACCTTTGATGGTGAACTGAATGTAATCGTGGTCTGGGTGTACACAAAGTGTAGCATAGAACTCTCTGACACAATCCTTCTCGGGAGAAGGTGCTGAAAACCCATACTCACACCTATAAGAGTTTGATCAGACCTATGCATGCTTGCATATCGCTGGCATGTCGGACGAGACCTTTAGATGGAAGTTGTTTCCATTCTCTTTGACGGGAAGAGCTAAACAATGGTATAGTCGAACCGTATGAAGTAAGCAAGGAGATTGGGAAACATTATGCTCTAAATTTTGTTTATGTTTCGTTCCCATCTCTAAAGTGGTTAGCCTTTGGAAAGAGGTTTGAAATTTTAGACTACTAGAAGAAGAATCTCTTGGCATGTCATGGGCTCGTTTAATGACTTCATCACCACTAGCCCTGATCTAGCCATTCAAGACTACTTGTTCAACATTTTTACATGGGTCTTAGCAAGGATTCCATGAAATTCCTTGATTCAGCCTCTAGAGGAGCTTTCCTTTATTTGTCTACTAGTAAGGCAAGGACTATCCTTGACAAAATTATTGGATGCATTCCCTACACTAGCATTCATGATGAACTCCCTAAGGAAGAGAAGGAATCATCTCCTGATCAAGAAGAGGAAGTTTTGATTGCCAAATAACAACCATTCCAATCCCAAGGTTTAGCTATCAATCCTAAACCATCAATTCCTCAAAATCTAAATCCTCCAAGGGAAGAAGAAATTCCACCTTTGGAAATCCCTGTTGAAATTAAGGATGATCTTTTTTATGCTGATTTTGGGAAAAGCTTAAACTCTCTGCTACATAAAAGACCTTTGAGCGAATATAATTTAAATCCTCTCAAGAAGGGATCTCTTAGAAACCATCCTTATTCCCATATAGGACGTTGGGAAGGACTCAAGCGTGGCATGTCAAGTGATGCCATAGAAGGAGAGCCGAGTCATCTAGAAGCCAATCCTATCTTCTCCCCTGCTATGCTTGCAACCGATATAAGTTTTGAACCCAACCTTGACCCCAATGAATCCCCTGATGCTCTTACTCCTAAGTCTCTTGATGATCCTAGAAATCCATTAAGACATCCAAAGCATAGGAGCCATGAAGACTACAAGGATGACCAAGAAGAGCCACGACAATGGCTGGAGGATATTAAGATTTCATATGCCATTGAATAGATAGACAAGGCCAAAACCTTAAGGATAGAACCCAAACCTGATCCAAAGGGTGAGCTTAAGTCAATATTCTTAATAAACATGACTCATCCAAGTTTGGAGGAGGGCTTAGACAAGATCAACCTGAGAGTCACCAATCCAAGGGAAATTTTGGACATTCATGAAGACTCAACCTTGGAGCTTGAAAAGGAAGATAACATCAATGAGCATGGAAGCTACTTCATGAACACCTCATCAAATCCATGCTTACATGAGAAATCTCCTGAATTAATTGGTCTCTCCACTACCACACACGAGCTCTTCAACCCCCTCATGCTTCTTGTTCACAAAGATTTTGAAAGGGTGGTTGTAGATGCATTTGTTTATCATAAATATTACAGATCTTGTTGTGTGAATCTTGAGATAGGTACACAAAGATTGTTGTTGGAGGGGAAACCACTTCACCAACTTGAGGCGCAATTCAAAGGTTTCCCAATGATGAGCTTCTGTCTTAAAATAAGCACTTTTGGGAGATAACATGAGCTTTCACCTTTTGCTGTGATGCCTTTGTGAAATGAGCATAGAAATATAATTTTGAAAATACTCCTTCGGGTATTTTTGTCACTAACTAGTCTAGGTTTGAAGCAAAAAGAACAAAGGATGATGACGCAAGGTGTGTCCAACCAATCATCAATCGTCATTGAATCACATTCACACATGAGAGTTCTATCATCCAAACTTGATTTTGTTGCAAAATTCAAGCTATGGGATAGACTTTTCTAAAAATATTTCATGCCATGTTGCTAAATTATCTTGGTTATATCTACCTCCAAGCCATGCTCAATTTGCTAAATAACAACCATGCTCTTTCATCTCTATTTGAATAAATCTATATAATATTTTCATACTCCCTTTGTTGCTATAGTATGCTTAAGGTTTGGAGTATGTTCATACATCTTTTAAATTATGCATGGTGCTTAGTTTAGGAGTACTGATCTTACTACCAAAGGCTTTTTAAATTAAGAGTGGTGCTTAGGTTAAAATGCTTTTCTAGATTAAATTAGACATGGTGTCTAGTTTAAATTTTTGGATCAAGAGTGTGCTTTAGTAGATACTAGATATTTTGTTGGACTAACCGCTGCAGGAAACTCTTAATTCAATTTAGGTAAGTCACGAGATGAATTCAAATCAGAGATGAAGCAAGCCACATGATGAACTCAAATAACTTTGCACAAAGAAGACACAACTCATTCAACATGGATGGAAGAACTCCATGGAACAAAGAGGAAGAAGATGAGTGACATAAAACATGATCTACAATAGAAGTACGCACTCATAGGAAGTGGACGAACAAATCAACGGGTCCAACAAAATGTCAAAGATCAAAGAGCAAACAGAAGGCATAACAAAAGGATAAGAACGAAAAGGGTGCAATCTAGGAGACAAGAAGCTCATGAACAGCTCAAGATGCGAGGCTAGCCAAACAAGGAAAATTTCAAGCAAAAGGGAAGGAGCATCACGAGTCATCTACCCTTCATCGTATGGTGTCATCGCGCTCCAATGACAAAGGTAACATCCGAAGGTAACTGGTCATTATCTAAAAGTTTTTCCTTGATTTGGGTATGCACATAAATAAGAAACAAAATGTTTCAGTTACAACTTGTTTGATCCAACCTGATTAACTCAACACGTTTAGTTCTTTAAGTTTGTTCCTAGCACCACTTTCTTGATCTCATAGTTTTAACCAAATGAGCTAAAACGTTGCACACCTTATTTCTGGAAGATGATAGTCATAATCATGTAAAGATTAATACCTTTTGGATAATCTTTCCATAGGTTAAGAAACTCAACCCTTTTGGGCAAATGTACTTAAATGCTACATTCATGCTCAATCTTCTAGTCTTATCACCCATGATATAAATGAACAAAAAACATAACACCAACATCATCTTGTTCAATGTGCCTAAGGTTAGAGAAGGGTAAATAAAGTTTTGGTTCTGTTGGTGTTTTCCCACCAACAGAGCCCATGCACTTGATCTCTACCTTGTCTTATGAGCAGGACACACTTCAAACAAAGTGTGGGGAAAATTGATTCCCCAATTTCTACAAGTGAAAATTCTGAACCTGTCAAACCAAAAATCAAAACTCAAAACCAAGATGGGTTTAGCGGAAGAAGGTGACATCACCATTAGAGACGTCATCACAAGAATCCTCATCTTCAGAGAGAACCGAGGTATTTGATCGATGAACTTCACAAGGAGAAGTCCGGTTCAAAGAACTTACAACACCGGACCCTCACTGAAAGAGCTAGCTTGGGGGAGAAGCACTCCGTGTATCCATGTAAGTATTCTTTTCCCTTTTGTTTTTGTTTTATTTTCTTTTAAATAGTTAAAAATGATAAATGAAAAACAAAATAAAAATTTATCTTTGCTTTAGTCATAATGTGTGATCTAGTAAAATTGGAAACAAAATAAAAAGGTGTGTCTAGTTTGCTTCAATTTATTTTTAAAAGCTGACTAAAATAAAGAGGACTCTGAATAATCTCCTAAATGGAAATGATGAATAGTTGCTCTGTTGTAATTTCTTTCAAGTACCTAGTTTTCAACCTTGAATTCTCTTGAGTTTTGGATAGAATTGTCTTGATATAAGGATTTACTCTGAACTTGAAACTCGTGGGTAGCATATGCTTGATCTAAATCTAGGTAATTGACGGATATGATATGAGAAGGTCTGAGCTGTTGTTTATCTTGTTTCAAGTGACACTAAAGTTCTAGAGATTTACTTTTTAAAAAACACAGAAATGTTACATGATGAGTTCCTGTATGACAAAGCTTGAATTCCCACTAGAGCCATACATGTTATTTAGGCTAGGAAAACTTCCACTTATATGCTGCTTATTTTGCATAGAGTTTTGTCAAGCTTTGTTGACCCTTATGAGAGGTTTCTCATGCTCTTAAAATCAAGATCACATACACACCACCCACATATGCACTACTCCTACACTGGGGGTAGACACAAAAACATGACTTCCATCTAGATCAACCTAGAAATGTTCTACTCCTACCCTAGGAGTGAACAAAAACATGCTTGATAGGTTTTCCATCCACCAAATAAATGCTTCAAGTTCTTGTTGCTATCTCTCAAAAGTTTTGTTGTAGAAAAGAGGCATGGGGCTATGCAAAAGTTATTCATATAAAAAAGAGTTGAAAAAGGGCAAGTGTCCAAGATATCTAAAACAATGGGTACTTAGATGTCCTGCCTAAAAAACAAGAAGAAGAAGAGATGAATAAGATAGCCCCTATTCTCTAGCAAATGTTTCCAAGTTTCAAAAGAGAGATAAGTTTTCAAGGAGCAAAGTAGAATTAGGTTAGCCACCATATATATCCACCATATATTCCACACACATGCACATCTTGATTTGATTGTATGACTCAACTCTCTTTGGATCTGTTGTTTGACTTTACAATATATGCATTGCAGGTATACTCTAGCTTTCTCCCTACCTATGAACTCCACATAAGCCTTAGTGGTAGAAAGAGAAAAAGGCATAACATATTTATTGCCTTGGTAAGGATCCACAAATGCCACATATATTGAGAGACTTGAGAGTGTCATACAATGGAATCTCTGAGTTTAATTTTGAAAACTTATAAAAACTTTAGAACAATGGTGGAACAAAGAACTTAAGACATAGTTCTTGACTTGATCATTCTATCTTTCAATTGCTCAAGACCCAAATGAAGGCTAAGAAGCCCCATGGTTGAAGGTAATATGGGTAAGTTTGAAAGTCAGATCAGTTTATTCTAATCTGGAGGAGAATCATTGATTGAACGCATGTGTACTTTTGAGGCGTGAAAGCATTGTAGCAACTCCTCATCCATTGCTGAGTTTAACTTTGCTTAGGGACTAGCAAAGGGTACGCTTGGGGGAGCTTGTTGATGGTCATTAACATCAATTATATACCACCAATAACCTGCATATATACTTAATTCCATCAACAAACATAGGTCTAGGGGTTTAAACTAATAAATTCCATGAGTTTTGGTGAATCTGTGTTTTCAGCAGGGTTTATCCAGAAAACTATCAAGGGGGGCCTATTCGTCTAAGTAAATCACATTTATCAGTGAAGGTACCGACTTGGGAAGACTCTAGAAGCATCTAGAAGACAACTCACAAAAGATCAAGCCATGACATTGACAGGGAGGCTGGCCGGCACCACCACTAGGCTAGCTGGCCCATGGGACCCACGGGTCTGCCTCCGCTTCATACGTCGGTTTCCCACCGCCTCCTAGATTGCATCTACGCTATTCTTTTGAGTCAGTTTGATCCGAGGGTCCAGAATTGAAGCTACCCCCCATATATACAACCCTTTATTCCCTCCAGGAGAGCCATCCTTGAAACTCTAATTCATATCTTCAAGATCAGAGCTAGCAATCATTAGAAGATTAATCCTCCATAGGATCTAGTCTAATACATAGAAATAGTGAGATAGAGAGGGAGGAAAGAGTTTGGAGGAGGTGCCGGCCTCTTGGTTCTCTCTCTCTATGGCTTGTACCTTGGCAGATCTATGTTCCATCTGAGCTTGCCTCTTTGATTTCTCTAGTAATCAACTTTTGATTCAAGTAAGTGTCTTGTTTATATTGTTCATCAGGATTGCGACTCTTTTTGAGTGCTTTATTCTCTTCCTAGGGGGAGTAAAGTATTAATCATAAGTGTAGGCATGGTGCTTAGACTTGGGTTAATCATGGATGCACCCTGCATTTCGGATCGGTGGTAGCTAGCGAGGGTGACTCTTATAGCCTCGCGGAATCCTCTGTAGTCCACCTCCCGTTTGTAGGCCAAGTAGGACCTGATTAAGAAGGAAAGCATCCTCTGTTGGTGTCTTTCCCTAGTAATGTCCCCAGTTGAATAGTAGAAGACGTAGCTTACCGAAGTCAGAACAAGAGAACCTTAGTTATCCTCTCTATGCTGCTGTTTATCCTAACCTTGTTTCTACCCTTAGTTAAGTTATACCATAGTTAGTGTCACACGTTCCCTATGGATACGATACTTGGAATACTTCTGGGTGAAAGCTATAGTGGTATCCATGTGCTTACGGATTTATCTATGTGCGTTAATAAATAACCAACACGTACGGAAAGAGCGAGCGGACGCGGGCGGTTGCCAAAAGAGGAAGGGGAAAGGAGTGCGGGCCCGGCTTGATAGAAGAGAATGAGTAGGAGGCAGTTACCGAAATTGGAAGGTATGGAGTGGGCCCCACACATCAGATTTGGATTCAAAGTTGACTATGCCTTTCCACCAAGCGTCGGACCAAATGTTGAACTCATTGGACTCCACTGTTTTTCATTCCGAGGCTATCTAGAGACGTCCAGAACGACCTTTTCACCATCGGACCTAGGCCGACGTTCGTCGTCAGACCGAACGGTCGAACTGCGTAGACACGTAGCTCGAATGGCAACCGTCGAACCCAGAGACCTGGTATCGTTAGACGATACATGCATCCTATTCATTCAACCTATCTTGTGAGAGTCGGACGGTCCAACACCTTCGGATTAGGGGTCCGACTCTCCTTCTTCTTCATTTTCTACAAAGATGCTTCATGACACTTTCTCCCAACCAAGTTCCAACTCAAAAGAGAACCAAATAAAGACTTAATTGGAACTGGTATGAGAACCATCTCTCAAACCATCAAAATTTCAATATATTTTGCCTTTGGCTATATAAGTTTTTTATGAAAAAATACAACAAAAGGGGAGAGGAGACAAATGTGGCCACCACATAGGGTCATAACCATTAGGAGCTTCCAATGCTCCCCTATCAGTTGATGAACATAGCAGATGCTCAAAAGATAACAAAAAAGAAATGATAAAGCAACACACATGCATATGCAATGCAATACAAGGAAAGTAAATCTAGTTGCTTGTCAAGTTTGATCCAAGGTTAAGCTTTTTCATATGCTTTTCGGCGGTTATCTTAACCATGTTAGACAAGCCCTAAGTGCATTACTAGAAAATTAAACATGTTTTATATTACAATGCAATGCAAGGGTCAACACAAGCTCATTTTTTAGTGAAGTTACTTAGGTCAAGCACATTGAGCTCATTCCTCAACCGACAAAACATAGCCTCGTCCAATGGTTTCGTGAAGATATCCCCCAATTGATCCTTGGTCCTTACACCTTCTAGTGATATATCATTCTTAGCAACATGATCTAAGAAAGTGATGATGGATATCTATGTGCTTGGTGTGAGAGTGTTGAACTAGGTTATTAACAAGTTTTACCACGCTCTCATTGTCACACAAAAGAGGTACTTTTCTAGAACTACACCATAGTCTAGAAGAGTTTGCTTCATGTAAAGGATTTGTGCACAACAAGCTATCACGGCAATGTACTCCGCCTCGACGGTGGACAAGGCCATACTATTTTGCTTCTTAGAGGCCTAAGACACTAGTGATCTACCAAGCAAATGGCACCCTCTGGATGTGCTTTTTCTATCAATTTTGCAACTGGCATAATCCAAATCGGAATAGCCAACTAGTTGGAATCTAGCTCCTTTTGGATACCAAAGGCCAATGCTTGGTGTGTGCTTAAGGTACCTAAGGATTCTTTTAACAGCAACTAAGTGAGATTCCTTAGGACTAGCTTGAAATCTAGCACACATACACACAGTAAACATAATGTTGGGCCTAGATATGGTCAAATATAACAAGCTACCAATCATAGAATGATAGAGAGTTTGATTAACCAATTTACCTCCCTCATCTAGGTCGAGATGTCCATTAGATGGCATTGGTGTCTTGATTGGCTTACATTCATCCATTTTGAACCTCTTGAGAAGATCCTTGGTATACTTTTCTTGAGATGAAAATCCCTTCTCTCATTTGCTTACTTGAAAACCAAGAAAGAATCTAAGCTCTCCAATCATAGACATCTCGAACTCCATCTGAAACATCCTCAATTTTCCTTGAAGGGAAAATCCACAGAATGAATTTTAATATGATAAAACCAAGAACTGATTCCATCATATTATCATATTTTAGTCGATGTCACAGTCATACATCGTAAGATTACAAGAATACAAGATATTACATCACTGGGGAACACACCTATTATAGAGTTAATCTAGCGGAAGACTATCGAGTGAAGGCTCCTCCTTCACGGGTCATCATCAGAGTTGGCGTAGTGCAGCGTAGATTCCATCTCTGAACCAAACTTGAGCGTAGGCACGAGACCTCCTAATCCTTCTAAAGTCAGCATCTCTGAGAAGCAGGAAATCTGCACACCACCAGATGTGTGCAGGCCATGGTCAGCACCGATGAGCTTTAGTGGAAAAGATAAACAAGGGATCTAGCAATCCTAATATTTGGCTGTGGTTTGCATCCTTAGCGCATGAGAAGTAAATATCATTAGTAATATAGTAATAATATCTAGTTTTTAACACATTCAACACCACACCATCCATATCCATCCACCAACCATCCATCCTAAACCATCTCCACACCACCACACCATATCTCATCTCACACACTCAGGTCGACAGGCCAACTCCCTCTCGGCCTTGTCTCAACCCTGGAGGGAGGAAAGAAGGACTCATCTCCTATCTAGTTTAAGCGATACCCAGGAAAGGTCCATAGCCAACAAGTCGGCATATGTATCGATCGATCAACCATACACTCTGCAGAGGTTTTACATACCCACAAGATTAGCCATCCTCGGAGTCTAGAATTTCCTAGGCAGAATTCCGGTCGCTTGCTAGCCTAGAATGATGCCACCCTACCTCTTAGCCCTGGAACATCCCAAGTCTAGTCTGGGATGGCTGATACTGTGAGTCGTAGACAGAGCCGGGGCTCTCTGGATGTCAAGAGCCGGGTCCACAAGGCCTCCTAAAGTCTCGAAAGGGTGTGGGGGATACCACGCGCCCCATACCTTCTTGCACACGTTCGCCTAGCAGTAGTGGCATTGTTCTACCAAGTAGTCCGACCATCCCGCACCATATAGGGCGAGTGGGATGTAAAGGATTCCCGGTGAGTCTGAGTACTAGTAAGTCCTTAGGGATTGACCAAGCCAGAATGTCTTCATCAGGGTTTCCATTTTACGTGCCACCATAGCACCTCTACCCCAGGGCTCCACCTCTCCGAGGTTCACACCCAAGGACACCTCCAATTACCATTTACCCGCCACAGGTATTCCATATCCAAGTGCCCTAGGTAGCACCACATAGCAAGACTCACCCTAGGCTCATCGTTATTCTAGCTTGGTCGACACAACCCTCACTCTCCATGCACCCAAGACACATGCAGCAGGCTCACACACCACCAAGTCTGGCACCCATAACCAAACCATTCTCAGGGGGGTTCACCACCAGCATCACATCCCCGATATAATGCGAAGTGGAGTTAATAATAAGTATAGTGGTGTAATATGCAAGCAAGCAGGCATGTCAGCATGTATAAGTGAGCGAATGCGCAAAGCAGGGTGTCGTGGTAGAGTGGGTTGCATCAGGGTGATAATGGCTCAGGTAGTAGCATGCATCAATATACTAGCAAATGATTAAATATAAAGCGCTAGCAGTTCTAGATATTATGCAATGTCTAATAGGATTCTCTAAAAAAGGGTGCGGCCATGACACCTGCGATGTAGAGGTAGTAGTGGTACAATTCTCCATTCGTTGGTGTTCCATTAGCGGGGTCACCTCCTCCTACGTTGACTCCATTCCGTAGTCCTTGTCGTCATCCACGTTCTCTTGGTCCGATCGTCAGCTACTCCGCAAAGCGACACACAAGGCAAGAGAGCACTCAACACTCGAAAAGACGACAAGACGCAGGAAAATCCAATAACACCAGCGAGGCAATAAGAGATACATGGCTTAGCCCTCTCGGCGGTTGTCCGATTTCCTCGGGCCAAAGAATCACAAGTGGTGGTTTGCTAAGCACAAGCTTAAGTCATGGCCAAGCCAGTATGGCTTTAGGATAGATGGTTTAAGCCAAAGCTTATCCATAGCAACACCATGGCTCACAACCTTCGATCCGAGCGTCATGGAAAGGACGGGAATCAGGGGACGGGCCCAACAAAGGAAGAACGACGGGGTTCGGCTCTTATAGTCTTATCCCGTAAGTCACTATTGGGTAAAAGAAGTAGACAAGAATGAATAACACTATTGTGACTTGGCTCTAATGTACTTTGGCTCATCCACTATGGTAGAAAGCGGTAGCGCAAAGAGATTGGACATCAACGGTTCCCTTCGATCCACACGACTCAATAATGTCGGGAGCCGAGAAGAGAGTCGCTCAACACGGCAAAAGATGCGGGGGTTAGCTAGGCACATCCATGTCATGTATTCAGACACATCTTTGGGAAAGATGGTTTTAGACGGTCGATCGGGTCGACATGCACGGGTCCGAGGTACAACATAGACCATAGCTTCGCTAACCCAAAGGGAATAGTCCGGTCTTTGATCCAATCATCATGGGTAAGACGGAATCGAACAGAATGGGCTAACGGTGCAACCAGAGCAAGAACAACAAGGGACAAGGTCTACTTCTTCCAACACTCGCGCCACGATGAAAGACGGGGCATTGGAAGGAAGCGACAAACACCAAGTGCCCAAACCACTTGTAGGGTACCCGACTTAGGTGCACTGGCACTAAGACATCTCTCTAATTCATAGCGGTGCGGTTGTCACCGCGGGAATCAAAGAAATGCGATGGTCATACAAGGTACAAGCATACGGGGGTTTGAGCACGAAGAGGCAAGTAAAAGCAAAAGAGTGGCGTAGCTCCATGGTCATGGCGAGGCGAACTCACGGCCATGAGCTTAACCTACACGAGTTGACATCCGTCTTCTATAATCATCATATCCCGACTCGTCCACTAAGTTAGGCCACAAAGGGCTCATTGTGTGTGGGTGATATCCGCACCAATGTTCAGTCCACAATGGCTAGGTCCTAGGGCCGAATCAGATTACTAATAACTGTAGTATGTCGAAGACAACTAAAAGTGAGGGTGCGAGTTACGCTCGGCACTACGGTCATGGTGGGATGAACCCACGACCGAAATGGCCGAACGAAGTACGATCCCTCGACCAGCTCGAAGGCACGGTCCTCAGACGACAACCAACACAAGCAAAAGAACCAACTTGACATAAGAACCAGACCAACATAACCATAACTCGCGGAGTAGCATGCTTCCTAGCGAAGGGAGTGATAAATAGACCTACACAAGGGTACGGTGCAGACATTTATAGATAGATAAAGATCATGTAATATAAGTGTAAGAACAAGAGTGTAAGAAAGAGCAAGGAAGGGGCTTTTGTTGGAAGACGGTTGTTGTTGCCGGACTTAGCTATGTTGGTGGCTCAGACACGTGGCTCAGCGTAGGCCTGCCTATGGGCGCGCAAATGGTGGAGGCGGTGTGGTTCCGAGGCTCGCGCGATGGCATGCGGAGGCACGGCCGCGCATCACCACATGCAAGTGCGCGTGCACAAGTCCATGAATCATGGCATGTGTCTACAAATGGTGGGGGCAAAGCAAGGCCGGTCTCTAGGGATGGTGTGTGGGCGTGAGTCCATGTGATAGCTATGGTCGCGAGCGCGGTGGCAAGGTTTAGGGATCACAATGGTGTAGGAAATAGTTAAAAAGGGCGTGGTGATGGACTTGTCACGGCATCACGCCATGGTCCATGGCAGCGGGTCCACGCCATCCACACGGCCACGGTGTTCTTGTGCTTGTGTTGGGCAAGGTGGGCTCTATTTCCATGGGCGCGCTTACACCATGGCGGCGCAGACAAGGGCGTGCTTCTGTGGTTTTCGCCTACATGGGTGGTGCTCTATGCATGCTAGGTTCGTGTGACTATGGCTTCGGCGAGACAGAGACAGGCTTGACGTTGCGACGCTAGAGCCAGGCATGGTGGTCACAATCCTATTGGAGGCGAGGAGGACTCTGTGGTATTTGGCTTGGCGGGTGGCTGTGGTAGCAAGGCAGAGGACGTGCCGGTGTGGAACAAGGCCACGGTGGCACGTGAGAACGTGGCCACTTGTTGGAAAAAGCCAATGGTTCAAGCTTGTGTTCGTGTGGGCGCACGGGCACTTGGCCGCCGTGCGTGTGCGCTCGTCCGACAGCCGTGGCGAGCGGTGGTGCTCTTCTTAGGCGCTCGTGCGCTGGTGTGCGTGTGGTTGTGCTATGCATGTGCGTGTAGCTATAGGAAGGCCTCAGCGGTGGCATGCTGGTGCACAGCCATGTGTGCCAGTGTGCCAGGAGCTGTGCACGTTGAGGTCTGAGGCAAGGCAAAAGGCCATGTTCCTAGGGCAACGACGACAGGGCAACATGCGTACATGTCCATGGGTGCGTGTGTAGGTTCGTGGGTGCTCGTTAGCAGACACCGTAGTAGGGCTGTGCGGGAGCATGCTACCGCGGCCGTGGCGAGTACTCCGGTGGGCTAGAAGACGGCAGCTGGGGCTCTAGGTGGCTAGCGACAGCAACGTGGCGGATCATAGTAGCGGCCGCGGTGCGTTGCAGGGCATCAGGGTTGCAAGGACTAGCCTTGTGCGTGTGTGTGCGCATGTCTATGAGCCGGTGGTGGCTCAGGCCTCCGTGTTCCATGGTACAGAACGCCATGGCCGGCGAGAACGGGTGGGGCTGGTAAAGAGGCATGGCGACGCTCACCGGTGGATGTGGTCGAGGACGTAGTTGTGGATGCGCTGTCGTCATAGTGGAGCAGAGACGTCGCGTGGCGAGGCCGTGTTAGAGCGGTGACGTCGTGGAACAAGCTTGTGGTTCAAGGCTTCGAGCGTCGCGGCTCCGGTGGTGTGGTGCTGGGAGGAAGAAGGCGTTGGCGCAGCTCCGCTGTTCCGGTAGACGAGGATGAAGTGGTGGACGTCGAGAAGGTGGAGGCGCGGCGTGAATGCAGAGCGTGGATCTTTGGCTCGGCGGCACTCATTGGCGAGGAGGTAGCAGGGCTTGCGGTTCTGGGAGTCGAGGATTCCTACTGTCGACGCGGTTGGCATGCTCCCGGGTGGCGAGGCCGGTGCGCGACGGAAGCAGTGCGCCGGGGTCGCAGTTGCATGCCACGACGTCGACGGGGTCGTGTGGTTGGTGAGGAGAGAGGCACAACAAGACACCGGCGGCGTGGCGTCCTCGCGGCAAGCTGGAAGGGAGGAATAGGAGGCTGGGTGGCGGCGTGGGTGGATGATGGAGTTGGAAGTGGCGGTAGCTGCTGGTACTTTTAGGCGCTACGCCTAAGGTTCTAGGGCAAGGCCCCAGCGTCCATGCCGTTGATGTGATGGGCGCGCGACGTGGCATGCATTTGATGCTAGGAGCAGGTGGGCATCCATCGGCGTTGGCTGCTATTGACGGAAAGCAGCGGAGCGTCTCGGTATGGAGAGGACGAAGGAAACGGCCGGGTGTCGGGAAAGCTAACAGCGTCCATGGCTCCTTCGCGTTGAGCGTACACGAGTTTGGTCCGTGCGGCTAGCTGGTGGGGCTACTAGCAGCGACGTCAGCTGTTCTCGCATAAGGAGCACGCGGTGCTTGCTTCCTGCTCGCTCTGGACGCCAGCGAAAAAGTAGAAAAGCAGTCTCGGGCAGTTGGGGAAGACGACGATGGAGGTCTTCGAATTCCCATTATTCTGCAGGTGACATGTGGTTCCCGCTAGGTGATGCACATGCAGAGCGCAGCGACTTCATATGCGTGGAGCGAGCGGCTGTTCTTGGCTCTTGCGGCTGACGATTGGGTCCCAGGGATGTACAGAGGCATGCAACGATGGCGGTGGCTTTACGTGCGCGAGCGCTTGAGGACAGGCGGCTCAGTGGAGTGCTGCCTTGGGCTGGGCCACGTCGGTGGACTGGGCTGCACACTTGCTGTTGGGCATTAGTATACGTGTGTGTACATGATCATATATACATGTATACATTGCATGGTGGCTTGTGTAGTGCATTCCAGATGGCTTCCTAATTACGTGGTTCCTGTACAAGCCACAGGCGCACGACTACAGGAGCATGCAGCTTCTATACGTGCTCCACGTTGTTTGCCAAATAGGCACAGGAGCATGCATGCTTGTGCAGCCCACTAGCCAAGGATTTAGGAGAGATGATTTACCAAAAATTGACTGCTAGGGTTCGTGAGGAGTGCGCTGGTGTTTGCGGCGTTGATGCAACAGCCGGTACGATGTGGCGATCATTTGGAGGCACGGGCAGGTGAGCATTCTAGGAAGGTTCTAGAAGGGAAACATCGAGGCTTGGTCTCGTTGGTCCATGTTTTAATAGAATGAGAGAGGATCACGGGAGAGTCAGAATAATCCCATCGAGGAATCCAAGGGAGTTGCTATAGATTGTGCTTCTCCAAAATGAAACCAAGACTCAAACACGAGGCAACAAAAGAGCTCCGGCAAATCTCTACAAACAATTCTATATGCATGCAACATTTCGTTAGCGGGTTTGACTCGTGTTTGACCTAACGTTTACATGCTTCACACGATTACAGGAATTTTTTTTAAAAAGTTCGAAATTTTTGGCTTCTCCAAAAACCCGGGTTGTTACACCTTCGACATCGATTCACCAAACTCTTTGCAATAGTCTTCATTTGTTGAGCCAAATATGATATCATCAACATATACTTGACAAATGAAGATCTCTCCATCAAGCTTCTTGGTGAATAGTGTGGTGTCGACCTTCCCAATGGTAAAGCCCTTGTCAATGAGGAAATCCTGAAAACGCTCATACCAAGCTCTTGGGGCTTGCTTTAGCCCATAAACTGCCTTGGACAACCTATAAACATGATTAAGATATCTAGGGTCTTCAAACCCAAGAGGTTGATAAACATAGACTAGTTCATTTATGAACCATTTAAAAATACACTTTTAACATCCATTTGATATAATTTTATTTCATGATGAGATGCATATGCAAGGAGGATATGAATGGCTTCAAGTGATGCAACCGGTGCAAAAGTCTCTCCAAAATCCAAACCTTCAACTTGAGAGAACCCCTTTGCAACTAGCCTTGCCTTGTTCCTCACAATGATGCCTTGATCATCTTGCTTGTTGCGGAACACCCACTTTATTTCAATGACTCTTGCATCTTGCGGTCGCACTTCAACTGTCCAAACTTCATTGCAGGCGAAGTTGTTCAATTCTTCATGCATGGCATTTATCGAATCTGAATCTTGAAGAGCTTCTTCAACATTCTTAGGCTCAATGCAAGAAACAAATGAGTGATGTTCATTAAATGAAGCAAGTTTTTGGGAGCGAGTCATTACATCCTTTGAGAGGACTCCTTATGATAAGATCTTGTGGATGTGCTTGAAGTAGAGGCGAATTTCATCTATCAACCACTTGAGGAGGAGGTTATGGAGCATCAACATCTTGAGCTTGTGCCACCATTTGGTCATGGGAGACATGAGTATCTTGATTTTCTACTCTCCCATCTTTGTTATCATCTTGTGGCACATTTGATGAAGAAGATGGATCAATCACATGCACTTCATCTTCATCATCTTTAGGCTTGATGTCTCCAACCGGAATTTTCTTCATGGCCTCCCTTAATGGTTCATCACCTACATCATCAAGATTCTCATGTACTTCTTAGGAGCCATTAGATTCATCAATTTCCACATCATATGTTTCTTCTACCAAGCTGGTGGCATGATTGAATACTCGATATGCTTTGGACTTTGATGAGTAACCAACAAGAAAATCAATATCACAACGTCTTTGAACTTCCCTAGGTGTTGCCGCTTCTTGTAGACGTAGCATTTGTAACCAAACACCTAGAAGAATGTGTAACACCCTAGGTGTTTGCCACTAGTTAAGCAATGGGTTTGAGCTCAAACATGGCATGTTAAGTGATGATGATGATGTCAAGGTCAAACCTATGGAAATGAGCCCCAACCTAAACTTGGATATTGCACCCTTGCTTTACATATAGGCCCTTTTCAAGATATATGCTTGGCTGGTGTTATTGGAATATATTCATGTGTATCACATCAAAACCCATCTATATTGATCCATGGAAAAGTTTTGTGAAGTTTGGAATCAAGAAGTCACATGAAATGACGAGTTATGTCCTTGCTTGAATTATTTTATAAAGTGAATGGAATTCTCGATCGTCAACCAAACCTTGCAACCATGCCCAAATGACTCTAGATGAACTCTACAACAAAAGTCATGAAAGGTTCATGTTGAGCAAATGCCAAGAAAATGCTCCAATGTATCACAAAGGATAATTTAAGCTTTATCGTGGTCCTTCTTTGGTCAAAGTAGAACTATAGCTTCTGCACCTGTTTTGAAGTTGGACATTAAATAAAAGTTGAAGCTCATGTTATGTAGAAGAAACTTTGTTTTTGGAGTATACCATGGATCGGCTCGGAACCAAGTCTAGCAGTGGCTCAAAGTTGGAACCTGCTGCTGATTTCAGCACTTAGAAATATTCTAAGTCTAGAAATTCATCGACATCGGCATTGACGTCTCGCGTTCTCCAAATTTTGTTAAGCAACTCGATTTGGTCCAAAGATAAAAGTTGGAGCTAAGTTCATGGAGAAGATCATGTAAAAAGATGGCACTCGTTGGACCTTGTCTTGACCATCGATTTTTGGAGTTTGTTAATCGCCATCAATGCATTGACAATGCCACTTTGGAGACTAAATTACCCACTGTTATGTTGCTCAAATGACTAGAGTGCCTTAATGAAAAATGTAGAGCGGGCCGAGGTGAACATACTTCATTTTTGGCCCAAGGTCTGATTCGGCCTGGAAGTGGCCCAAATCGGCTCCCCACCTCGCCCTCACCGACGCTCGCCACGTGCTCGACGGTTTGCCTGCGTGGCCGCCATGCACCGAGTGCGCTCCGCCATGGCCGACGCGCGTCCCACCTCAGTGCCGTGCGCCTCCTTGTGCCCTGCTCCTCCATAACGCGCGCCAGAGCTGCCCCATGCCTTGCCCCACTCGCTTTGCCGCTCCCCACTCGCTTTGCAGCTCGCGCCCAGCGCCGGGGCCGCCATGGCCGGCTGGCCGAACTTGCCACCGCAGCGTCCCTGCTGCCCCGAGCTCCTTCATGTTCCCCCGTGTGCGCCACCGGCTCCGCCAACCTCTCCTCGTTCTCGCACGCTCCTTCGTCGAGCCAACCCAGGCCAGGAGGCCGGAGGACCGCCACCGCCACCGCTGCATGCCGCCGCCGTGCGTGGCCAGTGAAGCACGGTCCGTCTCCCGGCCATCCGCGGCAACCTTTGGGTGCGCGAGGACCCCCTGGTTCTCCCCCGCCATTCCTACGCCGACGACGTGCCTTCTCCGGCCGGCGACGACAAGCTCCGGCGCATCCTCTGCTCCAAATCCCGTCAAGGACCGCGCGCAGCAATTCGACATAAGGGAAGGGCCGTTCTGTGAAGCCATGACTCATTTGAATAGTGCTCCTGAGGACCTCTTCGCTGTAGTTTAATTAATGTTTTCTGCAGGGACCCCGATGCAAGACTTACATGTCTTTTCTTTTGTTTTTACAGATTTGAATGATGAACTTTGGAAAATCGTAATAATTAGTAGAAAAATCGTAAAATAACAAACTGTGGACTTTTTGGAATCCCTGTGAAATTCTCTATGCACTAGGTCTATAATATGGCATGTTTTAGTTTAAATATTGTGCTGTAAAAATAGATCTATGCAGCTAGGTTCTTGATACTTGCCATGTCTTGTCTTTTTCATAACTGCAGTTTTTATGCTCAAATAAATGTGAAAATTTTGTGGAGTGCTACTAAGGTGATTGTTGTTGTCTGGTGAAAATTTCAGGGGTTTATGATTTATAGTTTAAGAGTTATAAAAATAACAAATGCCCTGTTTTGATTTGCTCCTATTCTGAACAGTTCTGTATGTTTGAATTAATTGGCTCAGTTAAGTTATGAATCATGATTTGATGACAATACATGAGTTTTAGTATTTTTCTTAAGATTTTCAAAAATATAAATATCATAAATTTTGGTTAAGTAGATCTTGAGTTATAATTGCTTGAATCTCAGTGGCTGTTTCTGCCCAAACCCAGACAGGGTTTCCTTGTTCTTACTGTGGAGCCTTCTTACTAGTAGAATTAGCTTTAGGTGTTTACAACAAAGTTGTTTATAATTTGCTAAGATTTCTAAAAAGTCTAGAACCACATTTATTGGACATACATAACTCCATTTATAGCTGTTTAAAGTGGCATGTCAGTTTCTGTCTATATTTTGGACAGAGATGCAATTATTGGGTTAATTGACCCTTCTAACTGTAGAATCATCTTAATATGAGAATAAGAAAGTTGTAGGTAACTTCCTAATCTTTTCAAAAAGTTATGGTTCATGTTTGTTGGAGGTCTAGAACTCCAGTTATGCTTCTCTGAAGTTTCTATCAGTTTTCTGTACCACTGCTGTTGGGCTGCATTTGCAGTTTTGCTTGTGCAATCATTTTCTTGGTGTAAATGATGTTTGCTATGGTTGTAGTGAATACAAAAGTTGTAGCAAATTTCATAATCTTGCTTGTGTTCAAATTGTAAGACCATAGGCCTGATAGTTTAGGAGTTACATGACTTTTAAGTCTTTGGTCAGGTTTTAATTGTATTCTGAGCAGATTTGAAAGATGCTAGTGTTTGATCTAGTTAGGATTTGAATGAGTTTTTGGTGATAATAACAAAGTTGTAGATAATTCATGTATCTAGATTCTGTTAAAATTTGGTGGTATTTGGCCAAGTAGTTTGTGAGTTATGCCTGTTTAAAGTTGGGTTACAGAATTGATTACTCTCTGTCTTATTTAGACCAGTTTCTGTAAATGGGTATATTTGACTTAGTTAACTTGAGAATCATGCTAAGATTATTAAATATGAATTGTAGATAATTTCATAATATTTCCATAATGTCTTCTTTCAAGTCATTTGGATTTGTGTAACTCCAGTTATAGCTAAATCTTGTAGCTGTTGTTTGCATGTCCAGAAATTGACAGATTCCAATTATAGTTGTTTGCTTGTATATTGCTAAGTGTGGCTCATACCTTTGATGATGGTTGAATTAGAGTACCTGAGATCTTGGGAAACTTGTGTCATGCTTGGTGTTGTCATCTTCTTTGCTATCGTGGCATGATAAATTGTGCGATATTTATAGTAAGCAATGCGAAGTGCTTGTGCATGTTAACGTAACCTTGTGCTTGTCTTACTTACTGCATGCGATGCATTGTCTATTGCACTTTCATGTATTCATACACATGCATCTTGCATCTCATTTAGGTACGCTAGATGAACCACGTGAAGGATGTGATGTGGAGTCAAACCCGAAGACGGTGTTTGGTGGATCTATCCCGAAGATGGAAGGACTAAGCAAGTGCTAGGACCGGAGATGTCACCAAGTCGGTGCAAGCTAACTGAACTGACTTGTGTCGGATCCTAGGCAAGCCCCGGAGCATTTTAAGTCTCCCAGTATTTTACAAATGATTACTTAAGTACTTATGATTGATGCATTAGGTTATAAGAGTTGAATGGAACCACTTGATGCATATAAATTCCTTGTCCAGATATTACACCTTTAACTGGTATAGGTCTAGGATTGAATATATGCTTAGCCATGCTTAGACCAGTAGAAGTCGGGTGATATCCTATCACCTGCGAGATATAGGTGGATACCGGAGCATGGTTGGCTATATTTGCTATCGTGGAAAAGAACCACGGGGTAAAAGTAAATCGAGGCCGGGTGGAGTCTATGTGTAGGTTGACTCATGTGATTCCGTCTGTGTCGATTAAGGACCGTACCATTGTTGGCGCTTCTGACAAGATTGAACGCATGCCTATCACTTAGCTGGCCGGATAACTCGTTCCGACCGCGAAGCCGAGTAGCTCAACTTAGGCCGGGACCCGTTTTGTTGTGCGCTCCTTGCGTGGGGCGATCAGACTGAGCCCAAGGGCAGGCTAGGCCTGAACGTCCTGGCATCTGGTGTCCCAGATTGTGCGGCGCAGTACGGACCCGCGAAATGTGTACCTGAGTTGTACCAAAGGTGACCTAAGGTGACCGTTGATCTGGTCTGCCTGGGTTTGTGTTAGGAATAAATTCCCAGCTGGTTGAAATCGATTCGAATCGCCGTCTCTCCCGGATAGTGAGAAACTTGGCTAGTCTCAACATCATAGTAACTGTGTATGGAACATGATGGTTTAGATGAATATGGAATTACAATACCTGCTATGGTTACTATTGTATGCTCTAAAAAGATATACCACATGTTTGGCACAGGATAGTTGCTAATCTAGAGATGGATAGTTCTAATTAACTTGACGGCAGAATTATAATTGTATAATTGAGTTAATCGCTTTTTATGCAAAATGTTGTCAAGCTACCTCCACTTATAAAGCCTTGCATGCTCCTTGGAGTCAATTTTATTTCTAGGTTTATGACGGGTAAGTCTAGCTGAGTACATTCGAGTACTCAGGGTTTATCCCACCATGTTGCAGGTGAGGTTTTGGCCTGCTGAAGATGGTGGCTAACCACCGGTGGGCTCGGTGACTCTATGTTATATCTCATCTATATGCTTTTATCTGAGGATGTCACTTATGCTAGCAACATATTTGGAACATATATTAATGTAATCATTTGAAAGTTATGTTGTTTTCACTAATCGATTTTGAAATCCAAACTTGTACTATTATTTATGAACCTATTTGTAATATTATCTCCGCTGCAACTCTGAGTATGTGATGTGTATTTGCTTAATCACGCGATCTTGGTTGTGATGTTGATTTACCGAGGTCCTACGTGACACTCGGCGGACTACCGGGTTTATATAAGTGAGAGTATGCGCGTGTCAACGTGTTAAGCGGGGACTAGCCGTACTTGATCTTATATAAATTGGGCGGTTCTGTCACAGCTGGTATCAGAGCGAGATTAAGCATAATACTATCATGTACCTAGTTTTAAAAGCCAAGTTTTGGTTTTAAAAAGCCTATTTTAACTAAAACTTTAGCTACAGGCAAATTTGTCAAAACTTATTTGCAAAACTATGCTAGCGACATCCTCCTTTATGCCCAGTTAAGGACTATTAGGTGGCTATCTAAGTACTAACTATGGGGGTTTACTTCTTGCAAATTTTACTTTCGTCGTTCATATGGCGTGCTATTGTATGGATGCCGTTCACTTGAATGGTAATGTATGGATCAATTGCCTCTACGCCCAGGTAAGTGTGAGTTGTGAGAGCATGACCGTCCAACTATCGGTCTAGGGGAGAGTTAGATATGGTTACTGGAATATTTACATGTTACACACATGTATATATGAAGGTACTTAATTGTGGGTATATCTGCCGGGTAGCTATGGATACCGAAGTATATATATCTGGGGATGTATATATGGGAAGTATCTTAGTTTACTGCATTCATTGTGTGCTTATTTATCTCTCGTGGGGATGGGCTGCAATGAATTTTCCTGCAGGTACGCTAACCACGAATGCGTAGCTTGAATGTAGCTGACGACTAGCTATATGTCGAGAGAGTACGTGTTATGCCACCGACATAGAACGTGATTGCCGCCTTAGGCTGGCAATTTGGTGAGGACGAATAGGACGAGCATGCATCATGATTGTGCTTATGCATAAATATGCTTCCCTCACCTTGTTCTAATACTAAGTAACTTGTGATCAATGTGATGCTACTATTTTTCCTTGTGTGAAGCTAGCCAAAATACCTTGTCCCATGCTGCTTGAATAACTATGCTTGAAGATAGTGTGTGATTAGCTCGTCTTGTATGTTTGCTTCCAAAGGAATTAGATGACAAGTTAATAGTTAGCAAAAGGTTCACCCCTTTGAAAACTAAATTGCTAAATGTAAGTAAAACTTGTTTTGTAGAGATATCCACCTACTCAGTAAAAAGGAAATAAAAGATAACAATACTTTACCACCATGTTTTGCATGATATGTGTAGCGGTGTTGTTGTAGGTGACTACTTGTTAGGTGTGAGCTTTGTGCTTAGTAATAGTCGCTTAAGCTAATTAGATTGAGTATTTCGAAATGCTTGCTTAAGACCAGAAAGTAGGTGCGGATGCTCATTATTTAGGTAGTGCCGTAGTTGTCACCCTTTTGTCCTCGGTAAGCATATGAGTGTTGAAGAGCGCTATCCTGGAACAACGTCCAAGTTTTGGTAATCTCATGGTTGTCGTTTTCAATTAAGTTCTCTCTTAGCAGCCTGAGCCTGTACATGTGATTGCTAGCCATTGAACGTTGTGCTATGAAGACCTTTATCCATGCCTTTGCTTGACCTTAGGCCCAAGTTTAGTTCCCTTGAATGCTTGCATGTGTCGTGGTTGTCCCACTCTTGTGTGAAAGGACCTTGCTCTGAAATCCTTATCGAACTTCATTGCTCCTTCTCCTACAGATGATCTGGTGCAACGCTAATCGCTATCTACCCTGGCTTTGGAACCTTATCCTTGCAGATCCTGTCATTGCTTTATCAACTAAATCCCTAGTCAGTGCAATGGCTCTATCCCTTGAATCTTGTTTATTTTGTCTCCAACCTTCCCACGTCTCGGGATGTCTATCAGTCTTGGTCTCATGTTGTTGCTCAACATGACCGGATCTTATGATAATCTTTCTTCTGGTAATCACCTTGGTAGACGTGAGGCGTGTGTGGAATTTAAACAAGAATCTCATACTTAGTTGTCTTTGGCAATTAAGCTATGTTCTCTTGCGCTATGTTTTGATCTTCAGATCGCCTCCTTGTTGACTCCTAACCTTGTGACTACCATTGTTTGCTATCCCTCCTTCTCATGGTGCTTGCTCCTATGCAACCCAAATTGTGCCACGTGAGATTTCTTTTGGGTTGTATGTTCAGTAATGGTGCCATGATTAGCGATCTACGGTGCCGTGACGAAACCAAGAGCCTCCTGTAGGCGCGCACACAAGGATGTGCTGCTCGGCACGCGCTGGTATCGAGGTTTCTAGTCATGATCCATTGCAGAACTGCACCGATGTGTTATTTTCACGTGAGCTCTTCCTTGGTTATCTCTCCTTATCATGTCAAGAGATCTATATGTCGAACTAGATGCAATAGGACTTCCTTTTGAAGTCGTCCAACGGTTAACCTTTGAAGAACAGGTCACTAACAGGAACATAAACAAACTGCAAGAGATGGTAGGCAAGTGACTCTACGTGACTGTCCCTGTAATGATGTCGGTCATCTAGTGAGCAACTTATGTCATTTTCGTTGGATCAGAAAGGTGCACCACACTTAAGGTTGAACAAGTTATCAGTCGGATGATAAATGGACCAATATATTATGTGCTGTAATAGGTCACCTAGTATATATGAGTTCCTATCCAAGTTCTCAATCTTTAGGTGCATAAGGACCACGTGGACGCACCGACCTTCTTTGGTGTGACCCCTTTCTGCTGACTTCAATGGTGACCATCTGTATGCTTCGACCACAATTTTTATTATCAAGAGTGAAGATTTGGAACCTTTTTAGTGTTGAGAGACAACTGATTAGTTACCAGTAGGAAAGTTCATCTTTAGTTAGGTAACGACTAGTTGGTAACTATGAAGACCAGATCTCATAGAACAATGTTGATCAAGGAAACAGCAAACCTGGCCCTACAATACAAGTGCTACTTCTTCTCCAAATGTGCTATCAATCAATTCCATCTTGGACAATCACGTATATAGTGCAAGATGTTGTATCAGCTAAGTAAAGAACTAGAGAAAGCATATCCCTAGTTTCGATCAGCATCATTGTGCCCCTAGGTACCACAAACGGACTTGTTCAAGGCTCTATTGGACGAGGTGCAAGATAATATACAGAAACGGTTCCTTATCTATATAGGGATGCCCTCCATGTGGAGTAATGCTTTGTGCCCTGTGAAAATAGCCGACAAGTCCAATGTTTGTGCATCGTCGAGTTGGTGTCTAAATCAACGGTTGAGGTTGTTTCCTAGGAGGCATGTAAGGAAAATCCTAGCCTCCATCCTCAACGAGAAAGCTACCGCGGTTATAAAGGAAGAACGAGAAATATGTCCAGATTTTGTGGCACTAAACCGGGTATCTTCAAGCCAGGCGATTAGTGACTCAAACGAAGTTGGATTGACCCCAAACTTGGTGATCTCATTCTTTGCTTAGGACCCTTCAATGTCCTAAGTTGGTTTGAGTATTGGTTGAGTAAAACATCGGATTTGAGAGATATCTTGTCGGCTCGGTTGCTGTCATTTCAGAACAGAGCAGTTTTGATAGATGAATTGTTTGGATGGTCAAACGGTGTCCGGTTGAGTTGAATTTTGGTGAGTAGTTAGAAGACCCATGGATCTACATGCCCACCAAAATTTGTGCATATTGGAGCAGTAGTTTGTGAGATATGAATAGAAAACAAAAGGGTACAGAATCTGCAATTTCGCTGTGACTGCGATCATCAATTGCATTAGACGGTTGTGTTTGTCATTCTTGCCAAGAAATTACAACTTGTAGGTGTATTGCTGTTAGACAACCCTCCATGCCCTAGAGAAGACTCCTTGCACCCATGTTTGTGCCGTACCTTTGTCCTCTCGTATCGATAATAGTTGAGCAGTCATGATGTTCTACAAGTCAACTTGTGCCGTTGCAAGTCAAAAATAGATTGGAAGGGTGTCAAACCGTAGATTTTTGGATTATGGTTTTTTTTAGATATTGATAGGCCTTAGAATGGAAGCCTCGACGACAAATGTAGTAAGAAAGCTGGTTTTGCTATGATGCAAGTCAACCTAACTTGCTATGCAACTGCACCACGAAGGCAAATTGTACTCAACCTGCTTGGTAGTGAACTAGTCCCTAGTTTTGTGAATTACTTGAAACTTGTGTTGTCCTCCAAGCCTCGCTAACATTCTTCTGCATCAATGGTTCTCCAATGCTGACATGCCTTTGGTACCTTATATGTGTTTTTACCCAAGAGGTTGCATCAGATTGAACCAAGATCACTGTTGCAACTTGGATACGAAGGCTCCCTAAGAAATGATCATCGAGAACGTTGAGCCGACAGAGTCAGCTATTACGTTTACCACTCACTCGGCAGACTCAGACCATACAATATTGTTATCAAAGAAAGAGCACTGCGCACATGGAATATTATGTAGCTTTCCATCAGTTGACATTTGAGTGATTGCACCGCTACAACCATTTTGGATATTGGTTAACTAGCTTCTCATACCCTCAAAGGATGTTTACCCATTTATGATCACATCCTTTACAAGAAGTTGTGCTTAAGCCACTTTTGTAGAGAACTGCTTTTCAAACCTTGGGAACAAATATAGCACCATTGCAAGGAATATTCGTCAACAGGCTGCGGTCAAGTGCAAAGTCCATATGGTCTGTGCTATATCCACTTGTGAAGTAGATGTTATAAGTATTTGGTATACACTTGTATCACTCTTCGTACATCGAGGACAAAGTATGTAGGACAGTGCTATCTTGGATTTCTTCCAATGTAACAATGCGTTATGGACGCCAACGAAGGAGATTCTTCAGACAACAGCTTACAATGAAGAGCAAGTATCAGAAAGTGTCGTGACCAAATTAGCCTCTCTGATACTCTGAAGTTAAGTAGCCTAATGCTATCACTGATGTTGGAAACTGGTTGACATGTTTCTCTTCCCTTAAAAGTCTTTTGCACCGAATCTCAGGACGCGATTCCTTTAAGGGGGGAGGGCTGTAACACCCCAGGTGTTTGCCACTAGTTAAGCAATGGGTTTGAGCTCAAACATGGCATGTTAAGTGATGATGATGATGTCAAGGTCAAACCTATGGAAATGAGCCCCAACCTAAACTTGGATATTGCACCCTTGCTTTACATATAGGCCCTTTTCAAGATATATGCTTGGCTAGTGTTATTGGAATATATTCATGTGTATCACATCAAAACCCATCTATATTGATCCATGGAAAAGTTTTGTGAAGTTTGGAATCAAGAAGTCACATGAAATGACGAGTTATGTCCTTGCTTGAATTATTTTATAAAGTGAATGGAATTCTCGATCATCAACCAAACCTTGCAACCATGCCCAAATGACTCTAGATGAACTCTACAACAAAAGTCATGAAAGGTTCATGTTGAGCAAATGCCAAGAAAATGCTCCAATGTATCACAAAGGATAATTTAAAGCTTTATCGTGGTCCTTCTTTGGTCAAAGTAGAACTATAGCTTCTGCACCTGTTTTGAAGTTGGACATTAAATAAAAGTTGAAGCTCATGTTATGTAGAAGAAACTTTGTTTTTGGAGTATACCATGGATCGGCTCGGAACCAAGTCTAGCAGTGGCTCAAAGTTGGAACCTGCTGCTGATTTCAGCACTTAGAAATATTCTAAGTCTAGAAATTCATCGACATCGGCATTGACGTCTCGCGTTCTCCAAATTTTGTTAAGCAACTCGATTTGGTCCAAAGATAAAAGTTGGAGCTAAGTTCATGGAGAAGATCATGTAAAAAGATGGCACTCGTTGGACCTTGTCTTGACCATCGATTTTTGGAGTTTGTTAATCGCCGTCAATGCATTGACAATGCCACTTTGGAGACTAAATTACCCACTATTATGTTGCTCAAATGACTAGAGTGCCTTAATGAAAAATGTAGAGCGGGCCGAGGTGAACAAACTTCATTTTTGGCCCAAGGTCTGATTCGGCCTGGAAGTGGCCCAAATCGGCTCCCCACCTCGCCCTCACCGACGCTCGCCACGTGCTCGACGGTTTGCCTGCGTGGCCGCCATGCACCGAGTGCGCTCCGCCATGGCCGACGCGCGTCCCACCTTAGTGCCGCGCGCCTCCTTGTGCCCTGCTCCTCCATAACGTGCGCCAGAGCTACCCCATGCCTTCCCCTACACGCTTTGCCGCTCCCCACTCGCTTTGTAGCTCGTGCCCAACGCCGGGGCCGCCATGGC
Source organism: Miscanthus floridulus (assembly GCF_019320115.1). Lineage (NCBI taxonomy): Eukaryota > Viridiplantae > Streptophyta > Magnoliopsida > Poales > Poaceae > Miscanthus > Miscanthus floridulus. Next base: position 40,911,354 of record NC_089592.1, read on the forward strand.
CGGCTGGCCGAACTTGCCACCACAGCGTCCCTGCTGCCCCGAGCTACTTCGTGTTCCCCCGCGTGCGCCACCGGCTCCGCCAACCACTCCTCGTTCTCGCGCGCTCCTTCGTCGAGCCAACCCAGGCCAGGAGGCCGGAGGACCGCCACGGCCACCGCTGCATGCCGCCGCCGTGCGTGGCCAGTGAAGCACGATCCGTCTCCCAGCCATCCGCGGCAACCTTTGGGTGCGCATGGACCCCCTGGTTCTCCCCCGCCATTCCTACGCCAACGACGTGCCTTCTCCGGTCGGCGACGACAAGCTCCGGCGCATCCTCTGCTCCAAATCCCGTCAAGGACCACGCGCAGCAATTCGACATAAGGGAAGGGCCGTTCTGCGAAGCCATGACTCATTTGAATAGTGCTCCTGAGGACCTCTTTGCTGTAGTTTAATTAATGTTTTCTGCAGGGACCCCGATGCAAGACTTACATGTCTTTTCTTTTGTTTTTACAGATTTGAATGATGAACTTTGGAAAATCGTAATAATTAGTAGAAAAAATCGTAAAATAATAAATGTGGACTTTTTGGAATCCTTGTGAAATTCTCTATGCACTAGATCTATAATATGGCATGTTTTAGTTTAAATATTGTGCTGTAAAAATAGATCTATGCAGCTAGGTTCTTGATACTTGCCATGTCTTGTCTTTTTCATAACTGCAGTTGTTTTGCTCAAATAAATGTGAAACTTTTGTGTAGTGCTACTAAGGTGATTTTTGTTGTCTGGTAAAAATTTCAGGGGTTTAGGATTTATAGTTTAAGAGCTATAAAAATAACAAATGCCCTGTTTTGATTTGCTCCTATTCTGAACAGTTCTGTATGTTTGAATTAATTGGCTCAGTTAAGTTATGAATCATGATTTGATGACAATACATGAGTTTTAGTATTTTTCTTAAGCTTTTCAAAAATATAAATATCATAAATTTTGGTTAAGTAGATCTTGAGTTATAATTGCTTGAATCTCAGTGGCTGTTTCTGCCCAAACCCAGACAGGGTTTCCTTGTTCTTACTGTGGAGCCTTCTTACTAGTAGAATTAGCTTTAGGTGTTTACAACAAAGTTGTTTATAATTTGCTAAGCTTTCTAAAAAGTCTAGAACCACATTTATTGGACATACATAACTCCATTTATAGCTGTTTAAAGTGGCATGTCAGTTTCTGTCTATATTTTGGACAGAGATGCAATTATTGGGTTAATTGACCCTTCTAACTGTAGAATCATCTTAATATGAGAATAAGAAAGTTGTAGGTAACTTCCTAATCTTTTCAAAAAGTTATGGTTCATGTTTGTTGGAGGTCTAGAACTCCAGTTATGCTTCTCTGAAGTTTCTATCAGTTTTCTGTACCACTGCTGTTGGGCTGCATTTGCAGTTTTGCTGGTGCAATCATTTTCTTGGTGTAAATGATGTTTGCTATGGTTGTAGTGAATACAAAAGTTGTAGAAAATTTCATAATCTTGCTTGTGTTCAAATTGTAAGACCATAGGCCTGATAGTTTAGGAGTTACATGACTTTTAAGTCTTTGGTCAGGTTTTAATTGTATTCTGAGCAGATTTGAAAGATGCTAGTGTTTGATCTAGTTAGGATTTGAATGAGTTTTTGGTGATAATAACAAGTTATAGATAATTCATGTATCTAGATTCTGTTAAAATTTGGTGGTATTTGGCCAAGTAGTTTGTGAGTTATGCCTGTTTAAAGTTGGGTTACAGAATTGATTACTCTCTGTCTTATTTAGACCAGTTTCTGTAAATGGGTATATTTGACTTAGTTAACTTGAGAATCATGCTAAGATGATTAAATATGAATTGTAGATAATTTCATAATATTTCCATAATGTCTTCTTTCAAGTCATTTGGATTTGTGTAACTCCAGTTATAGCTAAATCTTGTAGCTGTTGTTTGCATGTCCAGAAATTGACAGATTCTAATTATAGTTGTTTGCTTGTATATTGCTAAGTGTGGCTCATACCTTTGATGATGGTTGAGTTAGAGTACCTGAGATCTTGGGAAACTTGTGTCATGCTTGGTGTTGTCATCTTCTTTGCTATCGTGGCATGATAAATTGTGCGATATTTATAGTAAGCAATGCGAAGTGTTTGTGCATGTTAACGTAACCTTGTGCTTGTCTTACTTACTGCATGCGATGCATTGTCTATTGCACTTCCATGTATTCATACACATGCATCTTGCATCTCATTTAGGTACGCTAGATGAACCACGTGAAGGATGTGATGTGGAGTCAAACCCGAAGACGGTGTTTGGTGAATCTATCCCGAAGATGGAAGGACTAAGCAAGTGCTAGGACCGGAGATGTCACCAAGTCGGTGCAAGCAAACTGAACTGACTTGTGTCGGATCCCAGGCAAGCCCCAGAGCATTTTAAGTCTCCCAGTATTTTACAAATGATTACTTAAGTACTTATGATTGATGCATTAGGTTATAAGAGTTGAATGTAACCACTTGATGCATATAAATTCCTTGTCCAGATATTACACCCTTAACCGGTATAGGTCCAGGATCGAATATAAGCTTAGCCATGCTTAGACCTGTAGAAGTCAGGTGATATCCTGTCACCTGCGAGATATAGGTGGATACTGGAGCATGGTTGGCTATATTTGCTATCGTGGAAAAGAACCATGGGGTAAAAGTAAATCGAGGCTGGGCGGAGTCTATGTGTAGGTTGACTCATGTGATTCCGTCTGTGTCGATTAAGGACCGTACCGTTGTTGGCGCTTATGACAAGATTGAACGCATGCCTATCACTTAGCTGGCCGGATAACTCGTTCCGACCATGAAGCCGAGTAGCTCAACTCAGGCCGGGACCTGTTTTGTTGTGCGCTCCTTGCGTGGGGCGATCAGACTGAGCCCAAGGGCAGGCTAGGCCTGAACGTCCTGGCATCTGGTGTCCCAGATTGTGCGGCGCAGTATGGACCCTCAAAATGTGTACCTGAGTTGTACCAAAGGTGACCTAAGGTGACCGTTGATCTGGTCTGCCTGGGTTTGTGTTAGGAATAAATTCCCAGCTGGTTGAAATCGATTCGAATCGCCGTCTCTCCTGGATAGTGAGAAACTTGGCTAGTCCCAACATCGTAGTAACTGTGTATGGAACATGATGGTTCAGATGAATATGGAATTACAATACCTGCTATGGTTACTATTGTATGCTCTAAAAAGATATACCACATGTTTGGCACAGGATAGTTGCTAATCTAGAGGTGGATAGTTCTAATTAACTTGACGACAGAATTATAATTGTATAATTGAGTTAATCGCTTTTTATGCAAAATGTTGTCAAGCTACCTCCACTTATAAAGCCTTGCATACTCCTTGGAGTCAATTTTATTTCTAGTTTATGACGGGTAAGTCTAGCTGAGTACATTCGAGTACTCAGGGTTTATCCCACCATGTTGCAGGTGAGGTTTTGGCCTACTGAAGATGGTGACTAACCACCGGTGGGCTCGGTGACTCTATGTTATATCTCATCTATATGCTTTTATCTGAGGATGTCACTTATGCTAGCAACGTATTTGGAACATATATTAATGTAATCATTTGAAAGCTATGTTGTTTTCACTAATCGATTTTGAAATCCAAACTTGTACTATTATTTATGAACCTATTTGTAATATTATCTCCGCTGCAACTCTGCGTATGTGATGTGTATTTGCTTAATCATGTGATCTTGGTTGTGATGTTGATTTACCGAGGTCCTACGTGACACTCGGCGGACTACCGGGTTTATATAAGTGAGAGTATGCGCGTGTCAACGTGTTAAGCGGGGATAGCCGTACTTGATCTTGTATAAATTGGGCGGTTCTGTCACAGAATGAGATGTCCGGCTTCTTCCCATTGAGCAACTCATAAGGGGTCTTGCAAAGAAACTTTTGAAGAAATAGGCGATTGGATGCATAACATGCGGTGTTGATAGCTTCCGCCCTTAAATCTTGCGGTGTGTTGTACTCATCAAGCATTGTTCTTGCAAGGGTGATATGTGTCTGATTCTTTCTCTCTACACCATTTTGTTGAGGAGTGTATGTTGTGGAGACCTCATGCTTGATCTCAACTTCATCAAAATACTCTTCAATGTTGTGTTGACAAATTCTTTCCCATTGTCACTTCTTATCTTCATGATCTTCACATCAAATTCATTTTGTGCTCTCTTGGCAAACTTCTTGAAACATGCGGTCACTCCAGTCTTATCATGAAGGAAGAATACCCAAATGTATCTTGAATAATCATCAACTATCACAAGACAATAGATGTTGCCTCCCAAACTCTTGTAGGTTGTTGGTTCAAATAGATCCATGTGGAGAAGCTCTAGCACTCTTGTTGTTGACATGTTAGCTTTGGTTGAATGAGTGTTAACAGCTTGCTTGCCGACTTGACATGCACTACAAAGCTTGTCCTTCTCAAACTTCACATCCTTCAAACCTCTCACCAACTCATTCTTCATTAGTTTCTTGAGTGAGCTCATCCCAACATGTGCAAGTCTTCTAGGCCAAAGCCACCCAAGTGATGTCTTGGTGAATAAGTATGTCTTCAAGCTAGCATCTTCGGAGATGAAATCAACTAGATATAGATTGTTGTATCTAAAGCCTTTGAATATGACTTGCTCATCATCTTTCTTTGATACAACCACTTTTTTCTCGGTGAACAAGCATTGAAAGCCAAGATCACACAATTGTCCAACGGATAGCAAATTGGAGCTCAATGAAGCAACATATAGCACATTTGATATTGAGTGGTCATTTGATATTGCAACTTTGCCCAACCCTTGTACTTTGCCCTTTGAATTGTCACCAAATGTAATCTTTTCTTTACAATCCACTTCTTCATCTAGTGAGGTGAACATACGAGGATCACCGGTCATATGTTGAGGGCAACCACTATCAATAACCCAATGATTTCCACTGGTCTTGTAGTTCACCTACACACACAAGAGATCAAGCATGTTGTTTAGGGACCCAACTTGATGAGGGCCCTTAACTTTCTCAACTAGAGACTTAGCAACCCAAATTTACTTAGGCCTATTCTTGTTTGGTGGACCTAAGAACATGATTTTCATCTTTCCGCTAGAATCCTTTCTAAGCATGTAGTGAGCATTGAAAGCAAAGGGTCTAGCATGCTTGGGCAAGGGTTGTGGTGGTGGAGTTTCACACTCATGAGCAAAGTGACCTTCTTGTCCGCACTCAAAGCATCTCTTTGGCTTGGGCTTTAACTTGTATTGTTGATGTTGAGCTTTAGCCTTCTTCTCTTGATTTGCCAAGAATCCAATACCACATATATCCATCTTCATCATGATGTTCATTAGTAACTCACTTTGAAGATATTGGCCTCTTGTGAACTTGCTCAAACCGGTCTTGAGATGTTCCTTCTCCAACTTGAGTTTTTGTTTTCTTCTCTAAGTTCATCACAAGTTGATAGCTCCTCAAGATTCTTCTCCATCTTGAGTCTCTTGTTCTCTTCTCTAAGCATTTCATTCTCAAGAGCCAAATCAAGATCATTGTCAAGGTTCTCTATCACAATCGTGTTGGTGGTTGCTAGCTTCTCAAGATCTTTCTTAAGCTTCTCATTCTCATTCTTCAGCTTAATGTAATCATCATAGTTGTTGAACTCAACCACTTTCTTGCCTTTGCTACTAGAACCTTGCTCAATTCTCTTAACAATCAAGTCATCACATGATGTGGCTGCATCAATCTTAACAACATTGTTAGTAGCATCATGCGGCTCATTGGATAAATACTCAAGAGAAAGCACTAGATTGTCATGATTAACCTTGAGATTGGTGTACTCTTCTTTTAGCAAGTTGTATCTAGTGATGAGCACATTGTGTATCCCCTCAAGTTTATCATGTTTTTCTCTAAGCTCCTTTTTAGAGGTTTTGAGCTCCTTGAGCTTGGATGACACAATTTTATTTTCTTCTCTAAGCTCATCACTAGCTTTTTTGGCTATGTCATACTTTGCTAAGTGTGAATCATTCTCAAGTTCTAGCTTCTTATTTTTAGCTCTTGTCTTTCTAATGATTTTAGTGTATGAGTTTAGCAATTTGACAAGATCATCATAAGAAGGTGATTCAAATTCTTCATCACTATCACTACCATTTTCATCATTACTAGCATTGTCATCACCACTACTCATCATTTTGTACCTTTCATTCACCCTTAAACATGAGGCATAGGTGTGTAGAGGATGCTGGCGGTGGTGGTGGTGGAGATAGTGAAGAACCAATCACAAGAGCAGCCACCCTTCTCCTTCTTATTATCACTTTCATCACTGGACGAGCCACTTGATGATTCAATATCCATGAGCCAATCACCAATAATGTAAGCCTTGCCATTCTTCTTCTTAAGATATTCCTTTGCTTGCTATCCTTCTTCTTGTATGGCTTATTCTTCTTCTTCTCATCATCATCTTCACTTGAGTCATCTTTCTTGCCCTTGTACTTCTTCTTGTACTTGTCTTTCTTGGGCTTGGGACATTGATGAGCTACATGACTGAGATCTCCACAATTGTAGCAATCTATTTCGGAGATGGGCTTTCTTCTACTACTAGTGAAGAATTTCTTCTTCTTGCCATCAAATTTGACACCATTTTTGTTTAGATTTTTGAGCATCTTGGTGATTTCTCTCACTATGAGAGCAAGACTTGCATCATCAACTTCATCATCACTTGAGCTATCATGAATAGCTTTTTCTTTGCCCCTCTTCTCTTGGCTAGCCTTGAGTGCTGTCTTTCTTCTTGGTGGAAGAGGAGCCCTCTTGAGGAGTGATGTGCATGTACATCTCATGTGCATTGATGAAACAATCCATGATTTCCTTGAAGGGAAATCCATAGACTACATCATAATGAGATAGTCTAGGAAGACCAAGCTGTCACATTATCATTATTCAGTTGATACCATAGTTCATACATCATGGAATTATAAGTTTACAAGGTATTACAACACTTGGTAACACACCTAAGTACAACATATACTAGAGGAGATGCACACAGAATAGCATCAGAGTAGACATAGCGCCTCAGCGGGTGAAGGCTCCTCCTTCATGGGCAATCATCAAAGTAAACGTAGAGCATCAGCGGGCATAGACTTCATCTCCTCAACCAAACTTGAGCGTAGGAACGAGACCACCTAATCCTTCTAATCTTTGTTGTCGTCGTCGTAGATGACATCCAAACATGCCAAATATCTTTCAATACGATTTGTAATGGCCACTAGCTCCAACCCTATGCTTTGCATTGCTTTGTGGTAAGTGGAATGCAAGGGTAGAGCAAAAGGCCTATTTAAGGCTATAGTTTTTTCTTTGCAAGTTCATCAATATTTTATAATAGTTCATCAAGTTTTATACCATCTCATCCACACATTCACCCAACCCATCACACACATCTCACCACACTCTCACTCTCTAGGCGGCAAGGATGACTCCCTATTGTGCCTTGCCTTATTGGCTAACAGCCAAAATCCAACAAACCCGGCGGGAGAAGAAGAAAGGACTCCTCTCACTAATCAAGGGAAGCATAGGTCATAGGAATGTCTACATTCGTAGATGCGGCTATACGTATAGATCGATCAACTCTGCAGAGCGTGTACACCTAGAACCACAAGATCACCATCATCAATGGTGGCCACCGTCTAGGCTGATACAGGGCTGCCTCCCAACCGATACGATGCCACCTTGCCACTCAGCCCTAAGTCACCCTAGAGTCCACCGGCACGCTGAGACTATGAGACATAGTACCTAGCCCTCAAGGTCACTATGTTGTCTAAGGGTGTGAGCCATACGCCCATACCTCCCGACACTATCACCTACATCCTAGGCAGTAGTGGCACTACCCTAGCTGGTCAACATCCATCCCCTACCCATTCAGGAATGAGTGGTGTGTACGTAGGGTCCTATGATCTGGTTCTCTCGACATACCAGTCCTTAGGGGGACTAGACAAGACATTTTCTCAAGTGGGGTTAACAGACACCCCATGCCTTGATGGCAACTCCTCCCTGGGGGCTCACCGCTACAAGGCATCTCAAGGTTTACTCCACTCACATGTACCCACCACAGGTACCTCTCATCATAGAGGATGCTTAGGTCACACCCTCCTGACATGACTTGTCCTAAGGACTCGTTATAGAATCCTGTCTAGTCTACTCAACCCTCACCACACACCCAAAATGCATGCCAAGATCTCCCCAAGTTATCACCAGTTTTAGCGGCACCATGTGCCTTAGCCACTCACAAACAATCCTCCACCAAGCATCACATCATAGATATAATGTGTAGTAGAAGTAAGCAGTAAGTAGTAAGCGAGCGTCTAGCCTATCAGCGGGTGTGCATGGGTAAAGGTTGCATCATGGTAATGCCTTCAAGCAATTCTACCATGCAACCTATCATAGTTCAATTGCAGAAAATAAAGCACTAGCAACTACATTATTGCATGTCTAATAGGATTCTACGAGGTTGGGTGGCATGTGGCACCTATTGACTAATCGACTCCGAGATCCTTAGTGTACTCATAGCTATTCTCCTCCAAGTCCTGCTGTCGTCCACATGTCCTTCCTCCAATGAGTTCTAGTACAATCAACGCTATCCTCGATGTAACTACCTCGATAGAGCGACAAACAAGGCAATAAGCAATCAATACTCTAAAAAGGCGACAAGACAAGGAAAGACCCACCAAGGAAAAAGACTTAGCCCTCACGGAGGATGTCCGATCCTTGGAGTAGAGAGAAACAGAAGTGGTTGTTTGCTCAGCACAACCTTAAGTCACAGCCTAGCTAGTACTTTCCCAGGCCGATTGTGTCGACCTATATGGCTTCAAGTATAATTTCCTTGACCCTAGCTCGTCTTAAGCAAACACCACTGAAAACAAGGCTAGCCCTCATGAAGTAGGTCCATTTTCCTTAGGCTTAAAAGGGGCAAGGGAAAAAGTCATCTAGGCACATCCATGTCACATCTTTAGTATAGATGGCACTCTAATGGTCGATCAGGTCGACTGTCATGGTTCCAAGAATAAAATCATAGACCTAAACTTCACCAACTAAAAATGATAGTTCGATCTTTGATCCGATCATCATGGCTAAAGATGGGATCGAACATAATAGACTAAAGGGGAAAAGGGAAGCAGTTCTGATCTCTCTCAATCCGTACACCATTGCAATTGGCGAGAACTAAAGAGAGGATGGAACAGGAGAAGAAAAGAGAGGAGCAATGGTCTGCCTCTTCCAATCCATAGGTACTCTCTTGACATATAGCTAGTCATCAGCTACATTCAAGCTAGTGTCTGCGGACCAACAATATATATCATGTCATTTCTTATGCATCCATGATATTTATCTCGTGCATCGGCATGCAATAGGTGTACCGGAGAGAGTAACACTACTGGAATTCAAGGAAACCGAGCGAGCAGCAGCAGCCGACACCGGAGGTTCAGGAGGTGCAGCCTTCAGGAGAAGTGCCAAATGAGGTCGCCATTGAGTGCTCGGATCACCGTCCTTGCAACTTTGTGAAAGGCAAGCCCCGGAGCATATTAAGCCTCCTAATTTCCGAAATGCAGTTACAGTATTATTGTTACATATATATATTGTTGCATTAAGTTTAGGTGTTGGATGCAAACACTTGCTGCATTGGTTACCCAATCCTTGTCCAGATATTGTTACCCTAAATCCTATGTAGCTCAGGCTCGTGTAGTGCTTAGCCCTGCTTAAACACGGTAGAAGTCAGGTGATTTCCTGTCACCTGCGAGATATAGGAAGATACATGTGGCACGGTTGGCTATATTTGCTATCGTGGAAAAGAACCAGTCTTAATTTGAAATGAAGACCGGACGGAGGCTTGCCGGTTTGCAGTGACTCCATCTGTGCTGCTTAAGGACTGATTCTTGGAGCCTTTCCTATTCATGTTGAACGCATGCCTCTCTCTTAGTTGGCCGTGTCCGATGATCGACTGCGAAGCCGAGTAGCTCAACTCAGGCCAGGAGTTGATAAGTATAAAGTACGCCTCGGAAGGGAGCCGTAGGTGTGAGTCCAAGGGCAGGTGATTTAAAAGTCCTGATCGTCCTGGCAGAAGGGTAATCCCTAAGAGCGCTGGCGCTGATCGAACCCGCAAATTTGGTTCCTAAGTTGTACCAAAGGTAACCCACGGCTACCCTTGCTAAGTATGCCAGGGTGAGAGTTAGGAATACCCCCTCAGCTGAGTTGTAATTTGATTCGAGTCGTCGTCTCTCCCGGTTAGTGAGAACTTGACGGGCTTATCTCCAAAGTAGATACACTTAATAACCTAATGGTTCGGAAATGATAATATGATGATGACAGCCTTATTATACCTGCTATGGTTAATATTGTTTGCTCCTAATAAGTGAGTGCTCTAGTACAGGTGCTAATCTAGTGGACAGGTAAATAATGATAAGCTTGATGCTAAGTTTAAATTGGTTACTATAATCATAAGCTCTTTTATGCAACTGTGTCAAGCTAGCCCACCTGAAAAGCCTTGCATGATCCTTGGTGTCTTTTATTTCTGGTTTTGACGGGTAAGTCTAGCTGAGTACCTTCTCATACTCAGGGTTTATCTCCCACCTGTTGCAGATGACCAGTTCTACTTTGGTTGCTGCAAGTACTGCCTTCTCCCAGCTGGGGATGAAGACTAGACCGTTGGGCACGGTCTCTACTAGTTCTCGTACCTGATAATGCTTTTGTGGGACATGACTCAGACTTGGCAATGTATTTAAAAACTATGATGTTTTGTACTAAACTATGTTGCTTCCGCACACTCAAACTTGGTTTGTAATATGTTATTTGAACTCTGATGGATGTAATTCGAATGCTACTTGTGAAATGTTGTAACGAATGATGTGTTGTGTTGAATCACTACGATCTTGGTTTGTATGTCGAGAGTTGGTTGAAATCCTTTGTGATTTCCGGACTACCGGGATTATGGGAGCTTAAGTACAGGAATTTGATCACTTCGGTGATTGTTTTTGTACTTACATTCTCATGATTTGGTCGGTTCTGTTACAGCTGGCATCAGAGCAAGATTCGACACTAAACATGTCATTTATGTATTTAAAACAAAAGTATTTGTGAAAATCCTAAATTAAACACTAAGTATTGCCAGTGGTCATATCCCTTATGCCCAAATAAGGACTCTTAGGTGGCTTATTAAAGTACTAACTTGGGGGTTCCTGCCTGTTTCGTCGTCCATACGGCGTGCTATTGTATGGATGCCATCCGCTTGGGTGGTAATGTATGGATCAAAATACCTCTACGCTCTGGTAAGTGGGAGTTGTGAGAGCATGACCGTCCAACCGTCGGTCTAGGGGAGAGTAGTTGTGGTTACTCGCATACTTACATGTTCAATCATGTATCTATGAGAGTACTTAAATGTGGGTATCTCTGACGGGTAGCTGTGATACTAGAGTATATGCATCGGGGGATGTATGTATGAAAGTATTTAGTTTACTACTTGTTTTCTATGCTTTTTGGGAAATTATTGGGCTGAAATGAAATTTTCTGCAGGTACACTAACAACGTATTGTTGTAGATCGACTAGCTACCATATACAAGAGAACGTATGTATGCCACCATATATTTCGCTAGCCTTTAAATTTTTCTAGGTTTGTGAGGACGTACGGATCGTGCATGCATCATGTTCAAGCATACATGGCATTTCTTGCATTATTCCCTCCCTTAAAAATTTGATTGTCCCGACTAATTAAATTTCGTATCCCTTAAATGATTCTCCCCTTACGTTGCAACTTTTTGCTACAGATGGCGCGTATGAAACTCACTACTCGCAAGTCCACTGGAGGCAGGGCGCCTCGTCACCAGTTAGCTCCTCGTGAACCCCGTCCTGAGCCTACTGAGGCAGAAAGGCTGAGGACAGAGCTGGCTTGGGTGACCGCTGAGAGGAATGCGGCTCAGCACCGTTTGGAGCAAGTAACACAGGAAAGGGACCAAGAGACCCTAGAGGTTCAGAGGTTGATAGTTGCTCACCGCAACTATGAACGCATGTTGATTCACGTGATGAACCAACAAAATGAAGCCTGGCACGAGGAGAATGTGTTGAGAGTGCGACAGGGGGGAGTTAGAGCAGCAAGTGGCAGTTGCTGAAGAGTACAATAACCATCTCCATGAGGAGGTTCACCTGTTACACAATCAACTTCACCCTCTCCTGCCACCTGATGACAAGGATGAGATGGGTTCTGGTGTCATCATGGCTGAAGGTGATGATGACATGGAGGTCAATGGACCCGAGGACGTCCCACCTGATGAGGAGGAAGATGAGGAGTTAGAGCCTGCTAGTGATGAAGATGGAGGAGAGATCTTTGACACTGACTCCGAGGATGATGCGTAGTTTAGCTTACTACTTAGCTAATGCGCTAGAGCTAGTCTTTTGTTGATCCTCATGCATGAACGAGTAGCTTTGTATCAAGTTAATCGTTGGGATGTAATATCGAACCCTATGTTACCCTTGATGTAAGTTTGGAACCTCTAAGGCTTCGATGTAACCTATCGAACGTGTTATGCCCATGTATGTGAGCTTTTGATGAATTCATCTTTGCGGTCTATGGATCTCGATTGTTGGTTAAGTACATCGCATTTATGTGTCAATTGATGCGCTTGATGAGTTGTGTGATTGTGATGAATGATTGTGCCTCTGTTGATTATATAAATGTATTCTCTCCAATGGAATCAGTTTGGCATAATTATACAATTCATCTACAAAAGTTTCCACATCATCAGTGCTCATTGGCTATACCTTTTGTAGATGGCTTATAACCTTCGTCGCGGTCGTAGCATGGGAGATGAGGAACAACCACCTCCTCCACCCACCCACACTAGCTGAGCTAATGTAGACAGTCGTGGAAAGTCAGCGCATGCTAGCTGAGGCGATGCGCTAGATGGCTAACCGTGAGGATCGGCATGTCCGTCAGGGACCCGAGCCGAACCAGTATAGTAGCTTTAAGGACTTCATGGACACAAAGCCTCCTATCTTTCGTGAGGCAGAAGAACCATTACAAGCTGATGAATGGTTGAGCATGATAGAGCAAAGGTTTGGATTGCTCCGTTTGACTGAAGGAATGAAGGCTTCGTATGCAGGACACCAGCTCCAAGGCCCTGCAGGCATCTGGTGGACCCATCATAGGACCACCTTCCCTGCTAACGTTGAGATAGTTTGGGACCAGTTCCTGGCAGCTTTCAGGGGACACTTTATCCCTCCTGGTCTCATGGCCATTAAGCATACCGAGTTTATGAAGCTAACCCAAGGCAACAAGAGTCTTAATGAATACCTCCAGGCATTCAACAACCTAGCGAGGTATGCTCCCGAGTTCATCGATACTGACACCAAGAGAATAGCTAGCTTCAAGAGGGGACTTTCCCCTAAACTGATGAAGTCTATGGGCAACTGCAAGTGTGTCACCTTCAATGAGTTTATCAATGAACACCCTAACCCAGGAGAATAATGACAAGATATATGCTGCTTCTAAGAACCGTAAAAGAAACTTTGAGGCTAGTGCTTCTCAGTCTAAGGCTCCAATGGTATCCAAGACCTAGTACCATCCACCCAATGCTAATGTTCGGTACCGCCCCCACCTCAGAAGAAGAATCAAGCTAAAACTGGTTTTCCACAAGGGGTACACAATTTCCTTGCCAAAGAATACCTCTGGGCAGGGCAGCTCCAATTCCCCACCAGCTAACAGGCCATGCTGGAACTGTAACCAGCCTGGTCATTGGGCAAATAAGTGTCCCTATCCTTCCAAGCAGAATGCTCAAGGAAACGTCCATCAGGGGCGGTTCACTACACGACTGTGGAGGAAATTCCTGCTGGTGAAGTGGTCACTGCTGGTAAGTTCCTTGTTAATGATCACCCTGCAGTTGTGCTCTTTGATTCGGGTGCTTCGCATTCCTTTATGAGTTCTACTTTTGCATCTGAGCATAATATGAATGTGATTACAATTGTCAAGGGTGGGTATTGTATTAGTGCTGCTGGAATAATATCATGACTAACCAAGTAGTTAAAGATGTAAAGATTGAAGATTGGGGATCGAGAGTTCCTTACGGATCTTGTAGTACTACCGGGAGTAGGAATCGATGTAATCCTAGGAATGAAGTGGAATGAGCGGGAATGGAGTGTTGGATCGAACACATCAACCCGTGTGTGTAATGTTGAGGGATCCTGTTGGATAAGAAGGGTTTTTCTAGTGCAGTTACCTCATGATATCTCTATCCACAATATAGCCAATACTACCTTAGCCAAAGCCATTGAGGATCTACTGGTTGTCTGTGAGTTTCCAGATGTCTTTCCCTGTATGACTTGCCTATATTACCTCTGGACCGTGATGTAGAATTCAAGATAGAACTCATTCCGGGTACGGCTCCTATTTCTCGAAGGCCCTATAGAATGCCGCCCAATGAGTTGGCTAAGCTGAAGAGTTAGTTGAATGAGCTATTGAAGAAAGGTTTGATTCGGCCTAGTTCTTCCCCTTAGGGTGTCCGGCCATCTTTGTGAAGAAGAAGGACGAGTCTCTATGCATGTGCGTGGATTATCGCCCCCTTAATGCTGTGACTATCAAGAACAAATACCCTCTTCCTCGCATCGATATTCTGTTTGATCAGCTCTCCAAAGCTAAGGTATTCTCCAAGATCGATTTGAGGTCTGGCTACCATCAGATCAAAATTCATCCTGAAGATATACCAAAGACAGCTTTCTCTACTCGTTATGGCTTGTTCGAATACCTCGTCATGTCCTTTGGGTTGACCAATGCTCCGGCACACTTTATGTACCTGATGAATTCTGTATTCATGCCGAAATTGGACAAGTTTGTCATCATGTTCATTGATGATATCCTGGTATATTCTAAGAATGAAGAAGAGCATGCTGAACATCTGAGAATTGTTTTAACTCGGTTACGTGACAACCAGCTTTATGCTAAGTTTAGCAAGTGCGAATTCTGGTTGAACAAGATACCTTTTTTGGGTCATGTATTATCTAGAGATGGAATTTCGGTTGACCCTACTAAGGTGCAAGAAGTCCTTGAGTGGAAGGCACCTACTACGGTCATAGAAGTTAGAAGTTTCCTGGGATTAGCTGGCTATTATCGTCGCTTTATCTTGGATTTCTCTAAAATCGCCAAGCCCATGACCCGACTACTTCAAAAGGATGAGAAGTTTGTGTGGACTCCGAAGTGTGAAGAGGCTTTCCACACTTTGCGGACCTTACTAACCTCTGCTCCTGTATTGGCACAACCTGACATCAAGAAGCCTTTTGATGTCTACTATGACGCATGTGGCACCGGTTTGGGGTGTGTTCTTATGTAGGAGGGCCGAGTAATTGCTTATGCTTCGCGCTAGCTTCGAAAGCATGAAGTAGGGGGATGTCGGATAGAGTCTCCTCTCCATCTTGAACGTCTAGTGCTTGGGGCATAGGGATATGTGGACGCTGACCGGCCATGAAGACCTCTCTAGAATGTCTTGGGTCGAGTGGGCTCTAGATTCCGTAGTCATAGCACTATGCAAAATCTCTATAGAGCCATGGTCGTTGTTAGCTGAAAGAGTGCTACTGTCTTGGTAGGGCAGGAGCTCTACCATGCTGACTAGGCGAGATGGAACTATAGAAGATGTACTGGTGTTGACGGTAGTTAACATTCATCATAAACCATCAATATAAACTTGTATAAATGGCTAAAATGGATCACCAATGTAGACTTAGGGGTTTAAACTGACAAATTTCATGAGTTTTGGTGAATCTATGTTTCCAGCAGGATTTAATCAGAAAACTGCCTAGGAGGACCTATTCATCAAAGGAAATTATGGAATTCCGCCGTGTAATCGATGTGGTCCTACTCTAAAAGACTCTAGAAGGTGAATCATCGAAGTGGGACATGTGTCTCTAACATGTGGGGCCGCTCAGCCCCTATGGGTCCCACCTATCAGCCTCATTGTTATGTCGGTTCTCCACCACCTTAAGGATTGCATCTTCATCGTTCTTAAGTTGGTTTGATCTAAGGGCTCACGTTGGATGCTCCGGGCTATATATACCAGCCCCTACCACCCCTAGGAGGGAGGAATAGGCATTTGATCCTGAGAGCTGAGAAGCCAGAAACCCTAATTCATATGTCCACTAGGATCAAGGCTAGCAATCAAGAGAAGATTAGTCCTGAATAGGATCTAGTCTTATATTAGAGATAGTGAGATAGAGTGAGAGGGAAGAGTTTGGAGGAGTCCTGGCCTATCAGTGCTCTCTCTACGGCTTGTACCCTAGAGGAATCCAGTTCTTCTTGAGCTTGCTTCTAAGATTTCTCTGGTAATCAACTTCTAATTCAAGTAAGCATCATGTTCATATTGTTCTTTAGGTTTGCGACTCTCTTTTGAGTACTTTAATCCTTGTAGCTCCTGGGTTAAAGTAGTATTCGTAGTGTAAGCGTGGTGCTTAGACTCGGTTACTCATGGATGTACCCTATTTTCTAGATCAATGGTAGCTTGCGAGGGTGACTCTTATAGCCTCATTGAATCCTTTGTAGTCCACCTCCCGTTAGTAGGCCTAGCAGGACATTGTTGCTATAGGAAACATACTCTGCCTATGTTTCCTCTAGTAATATCCCTAGAATTAAACAATAGAAGATAGAGCTTACCGAAGTTAGAACTAGAAGACCTAACCAGTCTTGTCTATGCTCCTATTATCTAGCCTTGATTGTGAAGTTGGGATAAGTTAGATTTAGTTATTCTCACACACGTTTCCTCGAGTTCGATATAAAATTGGGTACTCCCGGTGAAGTGCTAGATCGGTATAATATCTATGAGCTTGTGGATTATTCTGTGTGCATTAATTTATACCAACAACTGAGTAGGGTGCCTGGCTAGTGCATGATGTAGCCTTGAGGAGTGACAGATAGCACAAGTCCCTTCTGAGCTCCTGTTAGAGGGATCTCTTGAGACAATCAAAATAGATCTTGGATCGACTTCTGGTAGACAGAAGCTGGATTGCGTAGTCCGAGTGGAAAATGACTTGGGTCTTCCATTATGAACCTAGAAGGGACTCGAGTCGGAGAAGGATGGTGTGTTTGAGTTGGAGTCATGAAACGAAGTGACTCCTAGGATCTGAATCATATCAGAAATCAGAAGCCGCAAGAACTTCTCGGCGAGTTGATCCAGTGTGGTTGCAGAAGTGGCTAGAGTATCTTGAGGTGCATGGATCTTGATGAGACGACATTGGAGCTAGCCATGGTTGTCAGCAACGTAGATCCAAGAGCCGAAGATGAAGGTCGATCCCGCCGAGAAAATCTTGTTGTCGAGGTCCGTTGAGCTCTCGATCGCAAATTCCCCAAAAGCCCCTACCTAGCATGCTAGCTATCAATGTTTGATGACCAGCAACCCGTCATGGGGGTACCCAGGACAGTGTTCTGTGGGCTTCGATGAACTTAGGAACTCGATGGTGAATGCAAAGAGATGGTGATTTATACTGGTTCGGGCCCTCGTGATTGAGTAATAGCCTTTATGTCCAGTTGGCGTGAGCCTTTTGCGTTGGATTGATCGTATGATTGTTAGGGTTACAAGGGGGTGCATCGTGCCTTTCTTTATATAGGGAGAGAGGGCAAAGGTGTGTTTCTAGTCCTAGCTGATTACAACAGAAGAGTCCTAATTCTATTATAGAATCTTACTTTCCTAGTAACCCGACTAGGTCGGTCCTTGATGGCTTGAAGTCCATGCCTCCTTGCACTGTATCCTTCAAATAAACCATGGGCCAGCCATGGGCCTAGCATAGGAGTCGACCCAATATGGAACCCCTAAGGTCCTACATAGATAGCCGCACCCTGCTGGCCGCCGCACGCGTCGCCGCTCCACCAAAGGCTCCTAGCCGTTGCTCCCTCCACCTCCTGGTCGGTTTTGCACGGCTATAAAGCCGAGAGTGCACGGGTTGAGCTACTCACACCTCTCACTCTCCACATTTTCACTCCCTCTCATTTTTAGTGCTGAACACATTCTTGCAGAAATTTTCCACAAAGTTCTAGTGCAAGGAAACTCTGCCAAAATCTCAAGCTTAAAGCTAGTTCTCTGGTTCAGCAATTTTATTTTTTGCTAACCTTAACCCATGCCTGAGTTTTCGCATGTTGTTTGTGTTCTCTTGCCATGGGCAAGTTCAACATGAAGCTTTCTGGAAAATTCAAGAAGGTTGTGGGAGCGAGCTTAAGTCGCTCCCATGGAAGCTCAAGCATGCGCCACTCCGCTGAACAATCTGAGAGCCCAATGCATGAAGATGGGGAAGCCACGCCGTTGGAAGAGCAAGAGCAACCGATGGAGGTGGAGGATGATGTTGATGTTTCACCATCGATAGCATGCCATGGGGGTACCTGGGGCAGTTTGTTTAGGCTTTAGCGTATGCAGAACTCGATGGTAAATGCAAGAGATAGTCAATTTATCCTGGTTCAGGCCCTCGACCATGATCGAGTAATAGCCCTACATCTAGTCGGCGTTAGCCTTTGCGTTGGATTGATTGTAAAGTGTTGTGTTGTCATCAAAGTCGTGTCTCTAGGAACCCTGCCCTCCTTTATATAGTCAGGAGGTCAGAATCCTAGTCGGTTTACAATGAGAGTTCCTAGTAGGATTACAGAATAATACTACTACTAAGATTAAATGGGAAGAATCCTAGTTAGACTAGATCCTCTCCCTTCCTTGCGGGGTATCCCGTGGGTCCCACACCGACAAGCCCCTGAACACTTCATGGTTGAGCTCTGGAAGCCTCGTCTTGTTCCTTCAGGTCTTGTCGAGCATGAACAAGTGTTGTCCGAGTGCTTTCTTGAGCAAAACCATGTAGCGCTTTGTGAGATCTTCACATGGAGTGTACCTTTTTGAAGAAAAAAGTACTCCCATTTGGGTGTAGCCTCCGAGCCTCTTGCTATTTGGAACAAGGTGCTGGAGGGTCTTGTCTTGAAATTGCTCTGATTCTTTGTCGAAGGGCTCCCGAGCATAGCCTACCACGGGGGGTACCTGGGGCAGTTTGTACGCCATCATCCAATTGCTCACGCGCACAGCCGAGTCATGTCCGTGCGCTTCTCATATAACCGCTCGCTCCAACCATCTAAGCCTGAGCTAGCTGTACGCCATCGTCTTCCTCGCAGACGATCGCAGCGCTACCGCGACTCCCTTCACCATGGCCAGGCCACTCGGGCTGCCCTCTCGTTCCTCTATAACTTGTTTCAGCTCCGCCTTGACTCGGTGATGCTCATCGTCTTCTTCTTTTTTTTGTCTCTACCGTTTAGGTCATGCCGGAACGGCGACCTCACCGCCGGGTTCACGCCGTCATGCTCGACCTCACCGTCGACAGCACACTCCATGACATCTCTTCCTCAACCACCAAGTTCTGCAAGTTGTGGTGAGCTCCGCCATGCTCTCCCGAACCCTATCTTGGCCAGCCGATCGCCGGAGCGCCGTGTCCACCGTTGCGCCGACGTGACGCGCGCTGCCAAGCCACCATGGCCGCGTCTGCACATGAACCGAACCCTAGCACGATCGACCGATAGTGTAGATGTGATCGTGGTGACCCCCTGGTGCTGACTGATGCTTAGTTTTAACCGCTACTGGCCCCTAGTGGCCGGCGCATCGAGCACCGCTCTGCCGTGGCCGCCATGGCCGTCACCAACCTCGCTGTGAAGCCTTGCCCGATCAATCATCACCCTGAGTACGTAGGTGGTGGTCTCGTCACCGGCGACCTCGCCGACGGCGAGTACCCGCCAGTCAAAGTCGGCATGGCCGCGGTCAAGACCGGGCTGGGTCGTTTTGACCCTAGCCCCCGCATGTCAGTGAGATGGGGTAAAGCAAGGGTGGGTGAGAACCATTTTGGGCATGGGAAACTAATTTATTCTTGTTTTAGAAAAGCTTAAATGTGCTAATCTTTGTTTATTTCATAACTAATTCTTGAAGCATGATAAAATTATGAATTTTTTCTGTAAGCTTGTTATGATATGCTTTACCATGAAAAAAATATGAATTGGTCATTTTTAGTACTTTTGGTATGCTTAAAAATTATCTCTTTTAATCAATAAATGGACCTCGTATGATTTTTATAGCCTAAAATAATTATGCTTTAATCATTAAAAGTTTGGTACTGTTTTGATAATTATAACTTGGTTAATTAATTAAAGTATGTTTAAATGCTTTTTACGGATTAATAAAAATAACAAATGATTTCTACTCACCCACGCTCCTACCTTGACAACTCACCAACTCTCCTTGCTCGCTAGAACGCCTCGTAGGGGCATAGGCTCAGCACTGCGCCGCCGCCGCAACCTCGGCGAGATGCCGCCACCACCTCAAGCACCCACCACCACCACCGACTACCCTAGTAGCCGCGCCATGGTCCTGCGAGCACCGTCCACCTCGATACGGCGAGCTCTAGGCAAGGGCATCGCTGGCGGAGCCCACTCTAGTGAGCTCCACAGCCCTTCTCTATTTTCACAGTTGAGCCATTGCCGTCGTTCCGTCATCATCTGCTTTTGTCTCCGTTTCCCCCTCTGGCGAGTGGGCCAGTCAAAATGGCATCCACGCCCACCAGACGATAAGAACCGAAGAAGGCCCATATGTCAGTGACCCTGGATGCTGATGTCCTGGACCCACATGGCAACCGTAGCCAAACCTCTCCCCTTTCCTCTCTCTTTCGTGGAACCGGTCCACGTGAACCCAGAAGGAAGGGGTGAGTCCATGGAATAGGAGCATCCGGTGCACAGCACAGCGCCATAGGTTGACCCCGCCAACCCTAGCCCACGTGTCAGTAGTCGAGGAGAAAATGCTAGGTGTACCACGAGCAGTGTACACAGTGTAGTGAAAATCCACTTTCCGTGCACAAAAAAATTCCTAAAAAAATTCTAAATAAACTAGATACACCCTAGATCCTACCCAAGCATTTCCATCTCATTTCCATTACCCTAATTTCTAGGAATATTTTCCAAAGTATATTCCACATATCTTTTCATAATAAATCTTTGTTAAATCATATCTCCTCCATCCTAGCTCCAAATTACATGATTCTTCCACCAAAAATCTTCTGAATTCAAGCTCTACTTAATCATACCATCTGTTCTATTATTTGGTGCCCATTTAAATTCTAGTTTGATTGCCTTCCTTTTCCTATATTTTAAATACTAATTATAGTAGTAGCCATCGCCTTAGTAGTAGTTAACCTCTTATAATCGCGTATGTTTATGTACCATGACACATACTCGAATATATTCGTACCCAATAACTTAAAATGAATAGACATCTATACATACATAGATATGCCCGATACCTAGGTATACGCCTATGTATGGCTAACCCTAGCTACCTAGTTACGCAATTCTACTTAATCATAGGCATATACAAATGCATGAGCATATATGCCGCCAACCCTAGCCATAACCCAGCCCACCTAATTAACCCTAGGCACATACATATGCATATGCGTATGTGTTGCTAACTCGGTGGACCTATAGAAGTCAGACAAGTGTTGACTGTCGTTAACATCAATTATAAACCGTCAACATATCTTACATATATACTTAATTTTATCACCAAACATAGGTATAGGAGTTTAAAGGAAAAATTCTACATAACCTCCCAAACTATTCAAGATGGACTACTTCACCCCCCAAACTATAAAACCAGATTTTCTACCCCCTAAACTTTTCAAAACCGATCAAACAACCCCCTAAATGGTTTTGTACGGTGGTTTTGCTATAGTGATGGTGATTTTGTCTTTTTCTTTTTTATTTATTTTTGCTGAATCTTTGAAAAATCATAGTAAATTACAGAAAAATCATAAAATAGAAAATCCAATTTTGTTGGACTCCACATGAGTAGCTCTACATAGTGAATATATAATATGGTATGCTTTAGTGCAAAGTTTTTTATAGCTTTAGATCTATGCTTTTATGTAATTAATTGGAATAATTTATAGCTATAGCTTCTATAGTTCAATTGTGGTAAAATTTTTATGGTGAGCTAATTATTGTATGTTTGAACTGTAGTAAAAATTTTATACTCATTCAATCACGTATAACTTATAGATTTATTTAGGTTTATGCTTGTTAAATATATGCTTTATCTATAAGTAAGTTATACGTGATCCAATGAGTATAAAATTTTTACTATAATTCAAGAATACAATAATTAAGCCCATCATAAAAATTTCACCACAATTGGACCATAGAAGCTGCTGCTATGAATTATTCAATTTAATTATAGAAAAGCATAGATCTAAAGCTACAACAAAAACTTTGTACTAAAGAATACCATATTATATGTTCACTATGTAGATCTACTCATGTGGAGCCCAACAAAATTAGATTTTCCATTTTATGATTTTTTTTGTGATTTACTATGATTTTTCAAAGATTCAGCGGAAATAAATAAAAAAGGAAAAGAGAAAACCAATGTCACTGTAGCAAAACCACCATCCAAAACCGCTTGGGGAGTAATTTGACCGGTTTTAGAAAGTTCAGGGGTAGAAAATCTGATTTTATAGTTTAGGGGGTGTAATAGTCCACCCTGAATAGTTTGGGGGGTTATGTAGACTTTTTTTGAGGTTTAAACTAATAAATTCTATGAGTTTTGGTGAATCTATGTTTTTAGCAGAGTTTATCCAGAAAACCATCAAGGTGGATGTCGACGAAATCTGGTCGGTAGTCTATTGAGGGGTATACCCATGGTAGTAGATGAATCGGTGAAGGTGCGCGTGATACGAACCAGATGGTAACAGAGTGTCGGGGACCTAATACCGGGGTACCCCAGAAGGTCAAACCAATAACCACCGAACCTTAAAAACTTCTGGACGCATGAGAGCGCCGTTTCATCCCTTGTTCGAATGACATGAGTTTGGTTCTGCCTCGCCCGACGCCTTTTGAGATAGCTCTACCTCACCTGAGGGCTCAGGGTTAGTCTCCATCTCGCCCGACGCCTTTGGGGTGGGCTTGATCTCGCCCGAGGCCTGAGGGATAGACTACATCCTGCCCGACGCCTTTGAGGTGGCTCTGCCTCGCCCGAGGGCTCAGGGCTAGTCTCCATCTCGCCCAATGCCTTTAGGGCGGGCTCGGTCTCGCCCGAGGGCTAAGGGATAGATTCCACCTCGCCCGACCCCAGAGGGGCAGGGTCGGTCTCACCCAAGATATAGGAATTGGTCTC
Organism: Miscanthus floridulus; assembly: GCF_019320115.1. Taxonomy (NCBI): domain Eukaryota; kingdom Viridiplantae; phylum Streptophyta; class Magnoliopsida; order Poales; family Poaceae; genus Miscanthus; species Miscanthus floridulus. The sequence continues at coordinate 40,934,526 of NC_089592.1, forward strand.
CGTTTCACCCAACGGCAAGGAACGAGCCTCACCCTGCTCCATATCTAAAGACTGGATTCATCTTACCTGATAATTTCTCCCCGTTCCCTCAAGATAGTAGGAACAGAGCAAGACAAGACGTTCGGGTCAACCATGGCTCCAAGGACCATACCCTGCGCCCTGGCAGGAAAAGTACTGCCAGGGGATGACGGGACAAGTGCTTTAGACCCTTCCGGGCGCTGTAGAGCCCAAAAGGTTGTACAGGTGCGTGATCCTCGCCCTGTAGAGTTGTAGGTGCCGCCTTCAGCCCTGGGACATGGAACTCGACGAAGATATACGACAACCTCTATGCTCCAGAAAAGGATTTGCTATCTCCATGAACGACGGATATTCCGTCACCACACTATGGACCCAAGGGAGCGGCGCCCGCTTCCCGACCCCTCAGGTCCGCCAAGTTAGAAGGCCTTGACCATGACGTTACTCCGGACCCCGACCCCTCGTCCCTCCGACGAAGACTCATAGGAACCATAAGGCATGTGGAGCAAGGCTAGGAGAGGTTAATAAGTCAAAACCACTATACTACAGCCCATACCCTACGCAGGACAGCATTCTGTAATCAACCTAACATTCTATAGAGACATCGACAGTATTGTAGGCACTTATCTTCCTTCGCACTCATCAGAATGAAGAACTAGGCCAGGTAGACGTGAGCCACAAGATTAGGTAAAGCCCTCATCCTTGTAAAGCCAGCCCCTTCATCTATAAAAGGGGATGTGCTTCTCCCATCAAGGGGACGGACTTTGGACCGAACAAGACAACACACACACACACAGTCAAGCTGCTATGAAGCTCTTGACCTCCTTTGAACCCTTCCGTCAGAGACTTGGGACCAGTCCCTCTCTCGATCGTTTGTATCCCCTACTACAAATCGTTCACGGTGCTAATAACACGAGCAACAACAAACTGGATGTAGGGACATTCGGCCCAAACTAGTATAAATCTTGTGTCCTTTAGCGCACCATCCGAGCCTAACACGCATTACTATAAATTTACTTGCCGGTGCTCATATGAAACACCGACACAGAGACATAAGACACAAGATTTATATAGGTTTAGACCGTCAGCTTGACATAACACCCTACATCTATGCTCTGTTATTTTGTATTGATTGTGTATTAGATTCAATATCCTATCTAGGGGACCCCTGCCTCTCCTTATATACTCTGAAGGGGTAGGATTACAAGGAAGATATCCTATTTGGTATTATACAATAAATCACATCTTCATGTAGTCCTATGGTACACGCCTTGATCTTGTAGGCTGGGCCACCTTTGGGGCGCGGCCCATGTCTTGTCTTATGGGTACCGGGGGCCATACCCCAACAGCTAGTCCCCGAGTGTCTTGTATCCTTTGAGTAACGTTGTCTTGAACAAGTCCAACCAGTTTGACATGAAGCCGATCAGTTTAACCGGTGATCCAAGCCACGGAAGTCGAAGCCGACTAGTTTAACTGGTGAACTGAGCGGTGAAAGTAGAAGCCGACCGGTTTAACTGGTACGCAGATCTCAGACTTAGCTAAGTAAGGCTTGCTAGAAGGATGTAAGGGGCTCAAGATAAAAAATTGAAAATTCTCCACCTTAGGTGAAGTGTAGCCACTTAGACTCCGTTTACAATGAATCATCCATGATTTAGTCAATAAGGAGGGTAAATCAAGAAAAGAGCACTACATTCACCGCTAGGTGAAGTGTAGCCACTTAGTCCCCGAGCCTGCTAGAAGATGAAGAATGAATCTTGTAGCAAGGTCAACGAAAATAAATCTGAAAGCTTGTCGACATCATCTCACATATGCGTATCAAGACCTAGACGTGCTACCAAAGATTAGCACCCTAATTCGAACAACATGTAACAAGCTGATAGCACACCAATGAGACATAGCAAGATCCGACCACCAAGGAAGTCCCCAGCTTAGTTGGCGACTCTTGCACAAAGAATCCAAACGCTGAGTCCCCAGCTTAGCTGGCGATGAAGCGACAAACAATCCAAATGCCGAGGAGTCCCTAGCTTAGCTGGTGAGCCCCCAGCATAGCGGATGATGAAGCGACAAACAATTCAAACACCAAGGAGTCCCCAGCTTAGCTGGCAAGCCCCTAGCATAGCGGACGATGAAGCGATGAACAATCCGACCAGTTGGTTGGCGAAGAATCAAGCACCGAGCAGCCCAACCAACTGGTCGGTGGTGAAGTGAGCGCCAAGTAGAAGTGAGTGCCGAATAGTCCGACCAGCTGGTTGGCGATGAAGGTCATGAACCAAGCAGTCCTACCAGTTGATCGGTAGAGAAAACAACGACGGAGCTTGCCAAAGACATCGACCTTAGGTGAAGTGTACACACTTAGGCTTTGTTGGCGAAGTTAGATGATCATCATCCATGACTTAGTCAAAGAGGATGTTAGTATTGATACATGCTCCGCAAGGTGTAATGTAGACATTATAGTCCCCGAGCCTGACAGTAGGTGTAGAATGCATCTGGTGTCAGGATCAAAGAATTACAACGATCGCTTAGTCAGAATAACTGAGTCCCACCTTAGCCGAGCACACTGGCCGAGCACACATCCAGTCTCTAGCATAGCTAAAGACCAGTAAGAGGAAAAAATAGTACACTCACTGCTAGGTGAAGTGTACACACTTAGTCCCCAAGCCTGCTATAAGATAGAGCAGCATCTTGTAGCAGGATCAAAGAAATAAGTGAAAAGGATGAAATCCCCATGCTTAGCACTGGACATTGTAGTAAAATTTGGAGAGTGTTGAGCACTTAAAATGAAGAAAAATGGAGAGTGCTTAGCACTTTACCGTTGGAAAAAATTGGAGAGTGCTTAGCACTATACCGTGGAGAAATTGGAGAGTGCTTAGCACTATATTAGAGTGAAATTTGGAGAGTGCTTAGCACTTGACCGTAGCAAAATTTGGAGAGTGCTTAGCACTTGACTGTGCCAAAATTTGGAGAACATGGAGAATATTGGAGAATATGGAGATCATTGGAGAGTGCTTAGCACTTAACCATTGCGAAATTGGAGAACATGGAGAATATTGGAGAACATGGAGATCATTGGAGAGTGCTTAGCACTTAACCATGGTGAAATTAGAGAACATGGAGAATATTGGAGAACATGGATCATTAGAGAGTGCTTAGCACTTAACCGTGGTGAAATTGGAGAACATGGAGAGTGCTTAGCACTATACCGTGGAGAAATTGGAGAGTGCTTAGCACTATACCGTGGCAAAATTTGCAGATCATGGCGAAAATTGGAGAACCGTGGTGAGTGCTAAGCACTGTACCAACAAGATGTCGGGGGCATTTTATCCCGAGATGTTTGTGCACGCTTAGGAATATATGTGTCGTAGAACTGACCAATTTATAAGAGTACAAGTACAATGGCAGCCCGCAAGCAGTCGCACTATCATACTTGAACCCATATAAACCCGGTAGTCCATCGAGTACCATGATGGGTCTTGATAAATGATTTACAACAACCAAGATCATACATGATTCAACGTACATGTCACATTTTACATAAAGTTCACAGATACCCTTCCATCATCAGAGTATGAAACAAAGTTATTACAAACCAAGTTTGATAAACAAAAGCGGGAGCAAATTAAGTTTGAAAGTAGCATTTGCCAACACAGTTTGATATAGTGCCAACATATGATCACAGTCCATAAAAGCATGTAGAGGGATTAATAAAGAAGCCTGCCCAAGGCTTACTCCTCATCCACAGCGGGATAGAAGCAACTCTTGCAATAACCATGATACACAGTGCCATCTGCAACAATGGGAAATAAACCTTGAGTACGAGAAGGTACTCAGCTAGACTTACCCATCATAAACCAGAAACAAAATGACTCCAAGGATCATGCAAGGCTGTATAAGTGGATGTAGCTGGACAACATTTTGCATAAAAGGCGACTAACTCAGTTATACAATTATAATTCTAGTATCAAGTTAATTATGACTATCCATCTCTAAATTAGCAACTGTCCTGTGCCAAATAGGTGGTATATAATTTTAAGAGCATACAATAGTAACCATAGCCGGTATTATAATTCCATGTTCATGCGAACCATCATATTCCATAATACAATTACTATGATGTTGGGGCTAGCCAAGTTTCTCACTTTCCGGGAGAGACGGCGATTCGAATTGTTTTCAACCAGCTAGGAATTTATTCCTAACACAAACCCAGACAGACCAGATCAATGGTCACCTTAGGTCACCTTTGGTACAACTCAAGTACACATTTCATGGGTTTGCCCAGTGCTGCACAACCAGGGACAACCAAATGCTAGGACGTTCAAGCCCAGCCTGCCCTTAGGCTCAGTCTGGCTCCCCGCACATCCTTACTACCATCCAGAGTGCACACTTTTATAGAGCAGGGCCTGGCCTAAGTTGAGGTACCCGGCTTCGCGGTCGAAATGAGTTATCCGGCCAGCTAAGTGATAGGCATGCGTTCAATCTTGTCAGAAGTGCCAACAATGGTACGGTCCTTAATTGGCACAGACGCAATCACATGAGCCAATCCGCCATAGACTTCGCCCGGCCTTGATTTACTTTTTACCCCATGGTTCTTTTCCATGATAGCAAATATAGCCAACCGTGCTTCAGTATCCGCCTATATCTCGCAGGTGACAGGAAATCACCCGACTTCTACCGATCTAAGCATGGCTAAGCATATATTCGATCCTAGACCTATACAGGGTTAAAGATGTATATATCTGGACAAGGAATTTATATGCATCAAGGGGTTCCAATCAACTCTTATAACCTAATGCATCAATCATAAGGACTTGAGTAATATTTTGTAAAATACTAGGATACTTAGAATGCTCCAGGGCTTGCCTTTCAGAAAGGAAGTGGGGCGGTGATCAGGGCACTCTGGAAGCTCTTCTGGGTTCTGCTCCTCGCCTTCAGGAGCTGTAGCTTGAGGAATCTCCTGCTGGTCCCCTTCCTCTCCTTCGTCGAACTCCAGCAACGTTATCTCCTTCGTCGATCCTAGATGCATGAGTATGACATGAGATATTGTGAATGCATTCATGTTGATAAGTATAGTCTGATGATACATGACGAATGGATTCTTGCAAGCATTCTTAACAACATGGTGTTAAAGTAATAACAAGTGCATCACATTTGCTGAGTATGTGCACATCTCTTCTTGATTATTTAATCCACTACTTCCACAATGCATTTACTATATCACAAAACAGCATCTACTCGTTTTACTCATAATTGAAGTTCTACTTATCCAAATGTGGTGATCTTGAACTTTATGGAAATCTTATAAAATTATCTACAACTTTCCTTTAATACTCTCACTGTGATTCAAGAGTTAAATTGGGCAAACAAATCATTCAATCAAATCTGTCCAGAAAGTAAACCTCTCGGACAGCAAACTTGTAACAGCTAGAACTCAAAAACCCTAAGTCCTATCGCTGTGAAAATTTAACACAAGGTGGATTAGTAAGTTATCTACAACTTTATTATTAACAAGTTTTACAGTAGAGACCATTATCCATATGAAATCATCCACACAATCAAAACTATACACGCAGTCTTGTATTTGAAGGATAAAGCGATAATTTGTTATTTGTATACAATCAATGGCTTCTAAGCCTTACCATTGACATCAACCGTTATTATGCATCATAAGAACCATAGAAAATATTATGCTTAATCACAATCTAATCATTTAATTGCCTTTCTTAATTTAATTAAATAATTAGGGTAAATAATAAACATATACCAAAGGTGCATCATAAATTCTCAAAAATTTGCAGTGGCTTACTAGTGCCACCAATAGACTACCGTAAAAGTTTTATGCCATTTACTAAGTAAAACATAATATGCAAAAATGACAAGGCATAAAGGCTTAAAATAGCATAAATAGAAAACCATAGTGAAACGTGTCAAACAACAGATTTTATATTTTGATAAAATACTACACTTCCTAAGGAACACTACAAAATTTGGTTCACAAGATATGGATCTCTACAACCCTACTTATCATTTTTTCAAAGTTTGCAACAAAACTGAAAACACATGAACTAGCTTTCTTCATCGAGTCACTGACAGCTAGAGCCTTTGGTTCAGTCGACCCCACACGTCAGTTACGGCAATACAGAGCGCGGCGTGGGACAACTGAAGTTCACCAACGGTGACCCTCTCCGGCGATGGCACCTACCCAACGGTGATCCCCATGACCTTGTAACAGAACCGACCAATTATACGAAATTAAGTAAGAAAATCCTCCGCCAGAGCAGACGATTTAGCAAACTTAAGCCCGTATAACCCGGTAGTCCGTGAAATCATGAAGGATTTCAAACCAACTTCCATTCCAGCCAAGATCGTAATAAGTCTAGCGGTCACCATCACATATTACATAAAAGTTTGCATCTCAAATACATCAGAGTTTAAACATAGTTATTACAAAACAAGTTCGAATAAAAGTAGCGGAAGCCATTTGTTCAAACCACACACACACTCACACGGAGTTCAAATACAGTGCTAGCGAATGATCATCTCCAACAAAAGCATCAGACGAGACATAAGGAATGACCATGCCCATGGTCCTAAGCATCACCCATCGCAGGATAAAGGCAGTTGATACAGTAGCCATAATACATCTGCCCATCTGCAACAAGTGGGAATAAAACCCTGAGTACGAGAAGGTACTCAGCTAGACTTACCCGACATAACCGAAAATAAGTGACACCAAGGATTATGAAGGGCTTTATAGTAGGGTAGCTGACTCATTTGCAAAAAGAAGCATTTTTAGTATTTCAAGACCCTTTTTAAAAGCATTATTGTCAAGTTAATTGTTATTAACCTATCGACTAGATTTGCACCTATACTAGAGCAAACACGTGATTAAGCAGATAATGATAACCAATGATCATTACATAACTTCCATACTGTCATATTCACTATAACTGTCCAAGTGTTCCATAAACATTTACTACGATGAAGTAACTCAAGTCAAGTGCTCACTATCCAGGAGCGATGGCGATTCGAATCGATTCCTAACCAGCTGGTGATTTATTCCTTACACAAACCTCACTCACCCGCTAAAGTGAGATATTGATCACCGAGTCAACTATCCAGGAATCTCGAGTTTGCCAGGAACCACATGTACCCGGGGGCCGACTGACTGCACTTTGGTCTTATCATCTCGCCCCCGTGTCCTACCACACCTGCTCCGGCACAGTGCGCTGCGGGCAATCTACTCGGCCCGAATAATCTCCCAGCTTCGCGGTCGGAAGGTACTTTATTCGGCCAGCTAAATGTAAGGCATGCGTTCAACCTGACTCGAGGCCCAACAACGGTCGGTCCTTAATCGATACAGACGGAAAGCACTACAGTCCAAAACTCTACAAGTCTCCGTCCGGTCTTGACTTCATTTAACACTTAGTTATACCATGACTTCATAGTCATCCAAGCAGATCCAGGTAACCACCTATAGCTCGCAGGTGACAGGAAATCACCCGACTTCTACCGGTCTAATGCCAGCTAAGCATTGACTCGACTGCGGATACCAGGGTAATAAGGATATAGTATAACAAAGGTAAACAAGGTATAATGCAGCAACGGTTGCAAACAACTCCTGAACATAATGCATCAATTAAAGTAAAGCATTTAATTAATAATTGCAAATCGGGAGAAAATGCTCCGGGGCTTGCCTCTCTCGAAGGAGCTCGGGACGGTGATCGGGGCACTCTGGAAGTTCCTCAACGTCCTCCTCGTCGGCTTCAGGCACTTCCTGCGGCTGCACCTCGAACTGCTCCTCGGGCTCCTTGGGTATGACGACTGGGTTCTCGGTTTGCGATCCTGTATGATGCAATGTGCGTAAGTGCTTATGCAATCGGTGCATCGGATGAGATGAATACAAGGGATATGCTTGAATGCAAGGTAGTCAACATCATCCAAGAAAATATACTACAAGCACATGTCATCTACTGCATTCTCTTCTACTACTAATATGTTAAGTCAACACATCTTATTAAATGCTTCAAAGATACACCAAAGCTTCACTAATTTCTTAATCACACTTAAAGCAACACTTACTTAAACCCTAATTAATAATAGGTTTGAATAGCAACCTCTATTTTTCTTGCTTAGAAAAATCTTAGAAAATTACCATAGCACATTACTACCCTAAGTAGTCTACTATTAGATTTTCATGGTATTTGAATGAGTGGATTAGCCTACACAAAAATAACAAGCTATGGCATGATTATGAACATAAAAATACTTTGTACTGTGAAAAGTGTTAAACAACAGAGTTAGTATTTTTCCTATGTTCTTCATAGCATACAACGACTGTACAAAAATTATCACATGCATGTTTTATACAAAGTTTGCTCTCTAGCTAAAATAACAAAAATCAGCCATTAAAGGTACTTGAACTACACCTCAAAATTTTCCCACAGCACATGCATGAAATATATTTTTCCTAGGAAGTACATTACATAAGAAGATCAACAAACTTGGAATCATATTTTTCTGAAGCCTATAGGTTTTTCTACATATTTTTCAAGTTATCAGCAATATCCATGATTAAATAAAGTTCTACAGAAAAGTATCTCAAAAATGACATGCAATAATTTTCCCAAGTAGATCTGATGATAAGGAACCTAGAAAAATTTATTTCAACAGATTTGGAGCAAATTTGAGTACCCAAACATTTTCCAAACCATTTCTATTTTCAAATAATAAAGAAAAATTGAAACCGAATCCTCCTATTGCTACTGGGCCAGCCCGCTGGAATCAGCTGGCCCACGGCCACACTTGGCCTGTGTGGCCTGAGCGAAGGGAAGGGGGAGGCGGCCCGGCAGGGCGTCGGCCCATGGCCTCATTGGCCCAGCTTCGGTCGAGGCGAAGCCACGCCGGCGCCGTGACGTCGCGACGGCGCGGCTCGGCCAATGGGACCGGCGGCCATCACTGGCTGTGCCAGGGTAAGCTAGAGGGAGCATGCGGTTCACGAGAAGCTGGCAAAGGCGGGAAGGTAGCTAGGCAGGGTGGAGAAGAGGAGGAAGGGTGCCTTCCACGGCGGCCGAGCACGGCGGCGCCATGGCCGACGGTGGCGAGGCGCAAGAAGGCGCTACCTGAGCTCGATAGTCGGCACAAGCATGAGCACCATGTGCCGGAGAGCGAGGTGGAGCTGCGAGCGCACGATTGCTGGCCGAGGTGGAGGAGAAGCGGCGAATTTGGCCGGCGGGTGCGGTGGCGCGGTGAGGGGGAGAGTGGGTGAGCTCGGCGCTTGCGGAGAGGAGAGGCAGCGCGGGAGAGAGCAAGCGAGCACACCGGCTTCAGCAGAAGTAGGCGGGCGTGTGGGCGCGGGTGCAGGCCAGTTGCGACGCGCGGCGGCGTCGATGGCGCATGGCCGCCACGCGGCGGGCGTGCTCTGCCGCGGTCGGCGCGTGTGCGAGCGGTGAGCAGGGGAATGGCGCGGGGCTAGGCCGAGGCGAGACGCACATGGGATGGCGTGGCGCGTGGGCCGGCATGCGAGGTGGGCTGGCACGCTAGGCTAGCGAGGCACGCGGCAGGCGGGGACGTGGGCCAGGCCGGCTTCGGTCGTGGGCCGGGAAGCTGAGCGGCGGCCTGTTAAGCGAATGAAATTCTTTTCTTTTTATTTCTCAAATAAATAGAATTAAATTCCCATTTTTGAGCCATTTAAAAGCATTTTCACAAATTGGTGCAAAAATGAAATTTGTTCCATTTTTCAATATCTACAACTTTGATTTTATGACCAAAGCCAAATTCTTGATAGATTTTGAATTATAAAATCAAAGTCAATGTTTAACTCAAAACCCTAATTTTTGGGAAATTATTTTTGAAGCAAAATTTTGAATTAATTTGAATACAAACCTTGCTCCAAGAATTGAACTAAATAATCCTAGATGATTTACAAGCATAACCAAACAAGTTCTACTAACCTAGCAAGCAAAATCAGGGCAAAACAACTCTAACAAGTGTATGCAACATTCAGGTTTCACAACATGTTTCATATGTTTCGAAGCAGTGTTTCAGTTGTTATTTACATGATTAGGCATGTATGATTAGGATGCTTGATGATGCATGATATGCATGATTTGCAGTGCCTAAATGCTGGCATAACACTAGGGTGTTATAGCCCTCCCCCCTTATAAAAATCTCGTCCCGAGATTTGGGTTACGAACCATTTGTTATAAAAATCTTCATAAGCTTTTTGTAGATACTCTCCCGTTTCCCAAGTTGCATCTCCTTCATCATGATGATCCCACTGTATCTTGTATGTTTTTACCAAACTATTCCGAGTAGCACGTTCTTTAGTGTCTAATACCCGGACTGGTTGCTCATGATACACCAAATCTGATTTGAGTTGGATACCTCGAGGTTCTATTCTTTCCTCCGGAACACGCAAACATTTCTTGAGATGTGATACATGGAAAACTGGGAAAACGGTACTCATTGTCTCAGGTAACTCTAACTTGTAGGCTACCGGACCTCTTCGTTCCAGAATCTTGTATGGTCCTACGAATCTCGCGGCAAGCTTTCTTCAGACTCCGAACCTTTTCTTCTTCATTGGCGTGACCTTCAGATAAACATAGTCACCAACTTCAAACACAAGGGGTCTCCTTCTGTCTGCATAACTTTTCTGATGTGATTGGGCCGCTTTCATATTCTGCTGAATAATATGAACTTTCTTCTCGGCTTCTTCTACAAAGTCAATGCCATAATACCTTCTATCACCAGGCTCGACCCAATTCAATGGTGTTCTACATTTTCTGCCATATAAAGCTTCGAATGGGGCCATCTTGATGCTTTCTTGATAACTATTATTATAAGAAAACTCAGCTAACGGTAACCATGACTCCCATGATCCCTTAGAAGACAATACACAGGCTCTTAACATATCCTCCAAAACAGCATTCACTCGTTCAGTCTGACCATCTGTCTGAGGATGATAAGCGGTACTGCGAATCAAACTAGTTCCTAAGCCTTTGTGTAAATGTTCCCAAAAGTGAGCCATGAACTGTGAGCCTCTATCAGATACTATGGTCTTTGGTATACCATGCAACCTCACAATTTCTGCGATATACTTCTCGGCATATTGAGGTGGTCGATATTCTATTTTGACAGGCAAGAAATGAGCGGTCTTGGTAAGACGGTCCACAATTACCCAAATCGAATCATGTCCTTTTTGAGTAGTGGGCAAACCCGTGATAAAATCCATACTTATATCGTCCCACTTCCAACTAGGGACTGATAAGGGTTGCAACATACCGGCAGGTTTCATATGAATAGCTTTCACTCGACAACATGTGTCACATCTGGCAACATATGCTGTAATTTCTTTCTTCATTTTGGTCCACCAATAACGAGATCTTAGTTCTTGATACATCTTACTACTTCCGGGATGGATAGATAGCTTAGAAAGGTGAGCTTCATCCATGAGTTTATTCCTAAGCTCTCGATCCTTGGGAACCACAAGACGGTCGTCAAACCACAACACGCCCTGTTCATCCACTTTAAAGTGTTGAGACGACTTTTCTTTTATTTTCTCTTTGATGTGGAATATTCCCTTGTCGGTTTTCTGGCCTTCTATTATCTTACTCTCCAAAGAGCAACTAATCTGAATACTATGTAACACAGCAGGATGCATTAGATCGAACCCATCTTCAAGTAATGGCTGCACATTCAAGTAATGTGACTTTCTGCTCAAAGCATCTGCCACTACATTGGCCTTTCCAGGATGATATTGCACATTCAAGTTGTAATCCTTGATCAATTCCAACCATCTGCGCTGTCTCATGTTTAGCTCTGGTTGGGTAAAGATGTACTTAAGGACTCTTGTGATCCGTGAAAATGTTGCACACATTACCAAGTAGATAATGTCTCCAAATTTTTAGGGCATGCACAACTGCAGCAAGTTCAAGATCATGTGTTGGATAGTTGACCTCGTGTTTCCTCAATTGACGTGATGCATAAGCAATGACTCTCCTTTCTTGCATAAGAACATAGCCTAATCCAGTTTTCGATGCGTCGCAAAACACATCAAATGGTTTCTCGATATCTGGTTGTGCTAGAACAGGAGCAGTGGTCAACAGTTTCCGCAAAGTGTGGAAAGCTGCTTCACACTCCTCTGTCCACACAAACTTGTGATCCTTCTAGTAGGAGACTTGTCATCGGTTTGGCAATCTTCGAAAAGTCTGGTATAAAGCGACGGTAATAACCGGCTAGTCCTAAGAAACTTCTAATCTCAGGAACTGTGGTTGGTGCTTTCCAATTCATAACTTCTTGCACCTTACTTGGATCGACTGAAACTCCATTTTCTGACAGAATGTGACCAAGGAAAGGAACTTTCTTCAACCAGAATTCGCATTTGCTAAACTTAGCATACAGTTGATGATCCCTAAGTCTGGTCAAGACAATTCTCAGATGCTCTTCATGATCTTCTCGTTCTCGGAGTACACCAGAATGTCATCGATGAACACCACCACAAACTTATCCAATTCTGGCATGAAAACTGTATTCATCAAAAACATAAAGTATGCAGGAGCATTTGTCAAGCCAAAGGACATGACAAGATACTCATACAACCCATATCTGGTGGAAAATGCAGTTTTCGGTATATCCTGTGGCCTAATCTTGATCTGATGATAACCGGATCTCAAATCTATTTTTGAGAACACCTTGGCCTTGGCTAACTGGTCAAACAGAACATCAATATGAGGCAAGGGATACTTATTCTTTATGGTTACAGCGTTGAGTGGCCTGTAATCTACGCACATTCTCAACGTGCCCTCTTTCTTCTTCTTCACAAACAAGGCGGGACATCCCCATTCAGACTTGCTTGGCCGAATAAACCCCTTTTTTGATAAATCTTCTAATTGCTTCTTCAGCTCAGCTAGTTCATCTAGAGGCATCCGATAGGGTCTCCTTGAAATCGGAGCTGTTCCAGGGATTAACTCAATTCCAAACTCAATCTCTCTATCCGGCGGAAGACCAGGTAGCTCATCCGGGAATACATCCTGAAACTCACACACTACCGGAATCTGATGAATAGGAATGACTGCCGTAGCACATGTAACACTTATAAGGTCTGTTCTTCGAGGCAATGGTACTTGGAAAGTACCCTCACCCAGGGGATCCTTAAGGGTAAGTACTCGACTTCCTAGTATCTATGACTGCTCCCCAATCCTTCATCCAATTCATCCCTATAATGACATCCAAAACTAGTCCAGGCATAACTATCAAGTTTACTCAGGAACTTCCTGCTACCTAATTCAAGGGTTGCCCCTCGAACCATCCGGTTGGTCAAAACATCAGCCCCTGCTGAACTTATACGGTAACCATAACCCAATTCTGTGCATAGTTGTTCATGTTTCTGTGCAAATGCTTGACTCATAAAAGAATGCGATGATCCAGAATCAAATAGAACAACTGTAGGGTTTTCATTGATAGGAAACTTACCAGCAGTGAATGGGCTCTTCCCTCAGGAATTTCATCCATAGTCGTAC